>NC_048587.1:7136009-7211009 GCF_013265735.2 Oncorhynchus mykiss | reverse complement strand
CATCAACACACTGGCTTTATCAACACACTGGCTTTATCAACACACTGGCTTCATCAACACACTGGCTTTATCAACACACTGGCTTTATCAACACACTGGCTTCATCAACACACTGGCTTCATAAACACACTGGCTTTATCAACACACTGGCTTCATCAACACACTGGCTTTATCAACACACTGGCTTTATCAACACACTGGCTTCATCAACACACTGGCTTCATCAACACACTGGCTTCATCAACACACTGGCTTCATCAACACACTGGCTTTATCAACACACTGGCTTCATCAACACACTGGCTTCGTCAACACACTGGCTTCATCAACACACTGGCTTCATCAACACACTGGCTTTATCAACACACTAGCTTTATCAACACACTGGCTTTATCAACACACTGGCTTCATCAACACACTGGCTTCATCAACACACTGGCTTTATCAACACACTGGCTTTATCAACACACTGGCTTTATCAACCTTTATCAATCAGCTTGGTAACGGCTTGCTAACACCTTGGTAACAGCCCGGTAACAGCTTGGTAATAGCTTGGCAACAGCTTGGTAACAGCTTGTTAACAGCTTGGTAACAGCTTGGTAACAACTTGGTAACAGCCTGGTAACGGCTCGGTAACAGCTTGGTAACGGCTTGGTAACGGCTTGGTAACGGCTTGGTAACAGCCTGGTAACGGCTTGGTAACGGCTTGGTAGCGGCCTGGTAACTGCTTGGTGACGGCCTGGTAAATGCTTGGTAACGGCTTGATAACAGCCTGATAACAGCTTGGTAACAGCTTGGTAACTGCTTGGTAACGGCTTGGTAACAGCCTGATAACAGCTTGGTCCAGCTTGGTAACAGCTTGGTAACAGATTGGTAACAGCTTGGTAACAGCTTGGTAACGGCTTGGTAACAGCGTGGTAACAGCCTGGTCACGGCTTGGTAACAGCTTGGTAACGGCTTGGTAACAGCTTGGTCCAGCTTGGTCCAGCTTGGTCCAGTTTGGTAATAGCTTGGTAACAACTTGGTAACTGCTTGGTAACAACTTGGTAACAGCTTGGTAACAACTTGGTAACGGCCTGGTAACGGCTTGGTAACAACTTGGTAACGGCTTGGTAACGGCTTGGTAACAACTTGGTAACAGCTTGGTAACAGCCTGATAACGGCTTGGTAACAGCTTGGTAACAGCCTGGTAACAGCTTGGTAACAGCTTGGTAACAGCTTGGTAACGGCTTGGTAACAGCCTGGTCACGGCTTGGTAACAGCCTGGTAACAGCTTGGTAACGGCTTGGTAACAGCTTGGTCCAGCTTGGTCCAGCTTGGTAATAGCTTTGTAACAAATTGGTAACTGCTTGGTAACAACTTGGTAACAGCTTGGTAACAACTTGGTAACGGCCTGGTAACAACTTGGTAACGGCTTGGTAACGGCTTGGTAACAACTTGGTAACAGCTTGGTAACAGCTTGGTAACAGCTTGGTAACGGCTTGGTAAAGGCTTGGTAACAGCCTGGTAATAGCTTGGTAACAGCTTGGTAACGGCTTGGTAACGGCTTGGTAACAGCTTAGCAACAGCTTGGTAACAGCTTGGTAACTGCTTGGTAACTGCTTGGTAACAGCTTGGTAACAGCTTGGGAACAACCTGGTAACAGCTTGGTAACAGCTTGGTAACAACTTGGTAACAGCCTGGTAACGGCTTGGTAACAGCTTGGTAACAGCCTGGTAACGGCTTGGTAACAGCTTGGTAACGGCTTGGTAACGGCTTGGTAACAGCCTGGTAACGGCTTGGTAACGGCTTGGTAAAAGCTTGGTAACGGCTTGGTAACGGCTTGGTAACGGCTTGGTAACAGCTTGGTAACAGCCTGGTAACGGCTTGGTAACGGCTTGGTAACGGCTTGGTAACAGCTTGGTAATGGCTTGGTAACTGCTTGGTAACGGCTTGGTAACAGCCTGATAACAGCTTGGTAACAGCCTGATAACAGCTTGGTCCAGCTTGGTCCAGCTTGGTAACAGCTTGGTAACGGCTTGGTAACAGCTTGGTAACTGCTTGGTAACAACTTGGTAACAGCTTGGTCCAGCTTGGTCCAGCTTGGTAACAGCTTGGTAACAACTTGGTAACAGCTTGGTAACAACTTGGTAACAGCTTGGTCCAGCTTGGTCCAGCTTGGTAACAGCTTGGTAACAACTTGGTAACTGCTTGGTAACAACTTGGTAACAGCTTGGTAACAACTTGGTAACAGCCTGGTAACAACTTGGTAACAGCCTGGTAACAACTTGGTAACAGCCTGGTAACAACCTCACATGCTGTAATAACTCTAGGGCTATAAACAGATTGACAATTAGGCCTGATGGAGGAGAGAATGGAGGAGAGAATGAAGGAGAGTGGTGAAAATGGAGAAGAGAATGGAGGAGAGAGTGGAGGAGAGTGGAGGAGAGAATGGAGGAGAGTGGAGGAGTTAATGGAGGAGAGAATGGAGGAGAGAATGGAGGAGAGAATGGATGAGAATAGAGGAGAGAATGGAGGAGAATAGAGGAGAATAGAGGAGAGAATGGAGGAGAGAATGGAGGAGAATAGAGGATAATAGAGGAAAGAATGGAGGAGAGAATGGAGGAGAGAATGGAGGAGAGAATGGAGGAGAGAATGGAGGAGAATAGAAGAAAGAATGGAGGAGAGAATGGAGGAGAGAATGGAGGAGAGAATGGAGGAGAATAGAAGAAAGAATTGAGGAGAGAATGGAGGAGAGAATGGAGGAGAGAATGGAGGAGAGAATGGAGGAGAATAGAGGAGAGAATGGAGAAGAGAATGGAGGAAAGAATGGAGGAGAGAATGGAGGAGAATAGAGGAAAAAATGGAGGAGAGAATGGAGGAGAGAATGGAGGAGAATAGAGGAGAGAATGGAGGAGAATAGAGGAGAATAGAGGAGAGAATGGAGGAGAGAATGGAGGAGAGAATGGAGGAGAGAATGGAGGGGAGAATGGAGGAGAATAGAGGAAAGAATGGAGGAGAGAATGTAGGAGAGAATGGAGGAGAGAATGGAGGAGAATAGAGGAGAGAATGGAGGAGAGAATGGAGGAGAGAATGGAGGAGAGAATGGAGGGGAGAATGGAGGAGAATAGAGGAGAGAATGGAGGAGAGAATGGAGGAGAATAGAGGAGAGAATGGAGGAGAGAATGGAGGAGAGAATGGAGGAGAATAGAGGAGAGAATGGAGGAGAGAATGGAGGAGAGAATGGAGGAGAGAATGGAGGGGAGAATGGAGGAGAATAGAGGAAAGAATGGAGGGGAGAATGGAGGAGAATAGAGGAAAGAATGGAGGAGAGAATGGAGGAGAGAATGGAGGAGAGAATGGAGGGGAGAATGGAGGAAAATAGAGGAGAGAATGGAGGAGAGAATGGAGGAGAGAATGGAGGGGAGAATGGAGGAGAATAGAGGAAAGAATGGAGGAGAGAATGGAGGAGAGAATGGAGGAGAGAATGGAGGAGAGAGTGGAGGAGAGAATGGAGGAGAATAGAGGAGAGAATGGAGGAGACACCCCCCCCCTCCCCGCCCCCATTCACCTGGACAGTTAGACTGTTATGGTCAGTCTGTTAAAACACAGAAAGCACATGGATGTGGAGAAGGTGAAGGCTACTCACTGGCATGGCGTTGTTGAGCGTAGTGTTGTACACACAGGAGCGCATGGTGTACTCTGTCAGGCACCCTTCAAACAGCTGGAGAGACTCGGACACCTTGTCCTGGAAATCCTCCGCAGACTTATTAGTGATCCCAAAGTAGAGATAGTCGGAGTACAACCTGAGACAACAAACAACAACAACAACACCACCATCAACATCACCAACACCTACAACAACACCACCATAAACATCACCAACAACTACAAAACCACCATTAACATCACCATCAACACCATCACCATCAACACCATCACCAACAACTACAAAACCAACATTAACATCACCATCAACAACACCACCATCAACATCACCACCAACATCAACACCAACACCATCAACACAACCATCAACACCACCACCAACATCAACACCTCAATCAACTACAACAACACCACCACCATCAACACCACCATCAACACCACCACCAACATCAACAACAACACCACCATCAACACCACCACCAACAACAACAACACCAACAACTACAACAACACCACCATCAACATCAACAACAACACCACCAACACCACCACCAACATCAACAACACCACCATCAACACCACCACCAACATCAACACCAACATCAACACCTCCATCAACAACACCACCACCATCAACACCACCATCAACACCACCACCAACATCAACACCAACATCAACACCTCCATCAACACCACCACCAACATCAACACCTCAATCAACTACAACAACACCACCACCATCAACACCACCATCAACACCACCACCAACATCAACAACAACACCACCATCAACACCACCACCAACAACAACAACACCAACAACTACAACAACACCACCATCAACATCAACAACAACACCACCAACACCACCACCATCAACAACACCATCAACTACAACACCACCATCAACACCACCATCAACACCACCACCAACATCAACACCTCCATCAACAACACCACCACCATCAACACCACCATCAACACCACCACCAACATCAACACCACCATCAACTACAACAACACCACCACCATCAACACCACCATCAACACCACCACCAACATCAACACCACCATCAACTACAACAACACCACCACCATCAACACCACCACCAACACCACCACCAACTACAACAACACCACCACCATCAACACCACCACCATCAACACCACCATCAACACCACCACCAACATCAACACCTCCATCAACTACAACAACACCACCACCATCAACACCACCATCAACACCACCACCAACATCAACACCACCATCAACACCACCACCACCATCAACACCACCACCAACTACAACAACACCACCATCAACAACAACAACACCAACAACTACAACAACACCAACAACTACAACAACACCACCATCAACATCAACAACACCAACAACTACAACAACACCACCAACATCAACACCACCATCAACAACAACACCACCATCAACAATAACACCACCACCATCAACACCACCACCAACATCAACAACACCAACAACACCACCACCATCAACACCACCACCAACAACAACACCACCATCAACAACAACACCACCATCAACAATAACACCACCACCATCAACACCACCACCATCAACAACAACACCACCACCATCAACTACAACACCACCATCAACACCACCATCAACACCACCACCAACATCAACACCACCATCAACAATAACACCACCACCATCAACAACACCACCACCATCAACACCACCACCAACAACAACAACACCACCATCAACAACAACAACACCATCAACAACAACACCACCATCAACAATAACACCACCACCATCAACAACAACACCACCATCAACAATAACACCACCACCATCAACACCACCACCAACATCAACAACACCACCATCAACACCACCACCAACTACAACACAACCACCAACTACAACACCACCACCATCAACACCACCACCAACATCAACACCACCACCAACATCAACACCACCATCAACAACAACACCACCATCAACAATAACACCACCATCAACAATAACACCACCACCATCAACACCACCACCATCATCAACACCAACATCAACTACAACAACACCACTACCATCAACACCACCACGACCATCAACACCACCACCAACACCACCATCAACTACAACAACACCACCATCAACACCACCACCAACATCAACACCACCATCAACACCACCATCAACTACAACAACACCACCATCAACACCACCACCAACAACAACAACACCAACAACTACAACAACACCACCATCAACACCACCACCAACATCAACACCACCATCAACTACAACAACACCACCATCAACACCACCACCACCAACAACAACACCAACAACTACAACAACACCAACACCACCATCAACACCACCACCATCAACAACAACACCACCATCAACAACACCATTAACTACAACACCACCACCACCAACACCACCATCAACTACAACACCACCATCAACACCACCATCAACTACATCAACACCACCAACAACACCACCATCAACTACAACACCACCATCATCAACACCACCATCAACAACAACAACACCACCATCAACAACACCACCATCATCAACACCATCAACACCACCATCAACAACAACAACACCACCACCAACACCACCATCAACAACAACACCACCATCAACAATAACACCACCACCATCAACACCACCACCAACATCAACAACACCAACAACACCACCACCATCAACACCACCACCAACAACAACACCACCATCAACAACAACACCACCATCAACAATAACACCACCACCATCAACACCACCACCATCAACAACAACACCACCACCATCAACTACAACACCACCATCAACACCACCATCAACACCACCACCAACATCAACACCACCATCAACAATAACACCACCACCATCAACAACACCACCACCATCAACACCACCACCAACAACAACAACACCACCATCAACAACAACAACACCATCAACAACAACACCACCATCAACAATAACACCACCACCATCAACAACAACACCACCATCAACAATAACACCACCACCATCAACACCACCACCAACATCAACAACACCACCATCAACACCACCACCAACTACAACACCACCACCAACTACAACACCACCACCATCAACACCACCACCAACATCAACACCACCACCAACATCAACACCACCATCAACAACAACACCACCATCAACAATAACACCACCATCAACAATAACACCACCACCATCAACACCACCACCATCATCAACACCAACATCAACTACAACAACACCACTACCATCAACACCACCACGACCATCAACACCACCACCAACACCACCATCAACTACAACAACACCACCATCAACACCACCACCAACATCAACACCACCATCAACACCACCATCAACTACAACAACACCACCATCAACACCACCACCAACAACAACAACACCAACAACTACAACAACACCACCATCAACACCACCACCAACATCAACACCACCATCAACTACAACAACACCACCATCAACACCACCACCACCAACAACAACACCAACAACTACAACAACACCAACACCACCATCAACACCACCACCATCAACAACAACACCACCATCAACAACACCATTAACTACAACACCACCACCACCAACACCACCATCAACTACAACACCACCATCAACACCACCATCAACTACATCAACACCACCAACAACACCACCATCAACTACAACACCACCATCATCAACACCACCATCAACAACAACAACACCACCATCAACAACACCACCATCATCAACACCATCAACACCACCATCAACAACAACAACACCACCACCAACACCACCATCAACAACACCACCATCAACACCACCATCAACAACAACAACACCACCATCAACTACAACACCACCATCATAAACATCACCATCAACAACACAACCATCAACACCACCATCAACACCACCATCAACACCACCATCAACACCACCATCAACACCACCATCAACACCACCATCAACAACAACAACACAACCATCAACACCACCATCAACAACACCACCATCAACACCACCATCAACACCACCATCAACAACAACAACACCACCATCAACACCACCATCAACAACACCACCATCAACACCACCATCAACACCACCATCAACAACAACAACACCACCATCAACACCACCATCAACACCACCATCAACAACAACAACACCACCATCAACACCACCATCAACAACACCACCATCAACACCACCATCAACACCACCATCAACACCACCATCAACACCACCATCAACAACAACAACACCACCATCAACACCACCATCAACACCACCATCAACACCACCATCAACACCACCATCAACAACAACAACACCACCATCAACACCACCATCAACACCACCATCAACACCACCATCAACACCACCATCAACACCACCATCAACTACAACAACACCACCATCAACAACAACAACAACACCACCATCAACAACAACAACACCACCATCAACACCACCATCAACACCACCATCAACTACAACAACACCACCATCAACACCACCATCAACACCACCATCAACTACAACAACACCACCATCAACACCACCATCAACTACAACAACACCACCATCAACACCACCATCAACACCACCACCAACATCAACACCACCACCAACAACTACAAAAACACCACCATCAACATCAACAACAACACCACCACCAACAACTACAACAACACCACCATCAACAACAACAACAACACCACCATCAACAACAACAACACCACCATCAACACCACCATCAACACCACCATCAACTACAACAACACCACCACCAACACCACCATCAACACCACCATCAACTACAACAACACCACCATCAACAACAACAACACCACCATCAACACCACCATCAACACCACCATCAACTACAACAACACCACCATCAACAACACCACCATCAACATCACCACCATCAACATCACCACCATCAACACCACCATCAACACCACCATCAACAACACCACCATCAACATCACCACCATCAACATCACCACCATCAACACCACCATCAACACCACCATCAACAACAACAACACCACCATCAACAACAACAACACCACCATCAACACCACCATCAACACCACCATCAACAACATCAACAACACCTCCATCAACAACACCACCATCAACACCTCCATCAACATCACCACCATCAACATCACCACCATCAACACCACCATCAACAACATCATCAACACCACCATCAACTACAACAACACCACCATCAACATCAACAACACCACCATCAACATCAACAACTACAACAACCAAGGCTGGGATTCAATCAGATCGCTGGTTGTTGACAATGCAGCTTTTAAAAGGCCATATTTAAAGGGCCATATTTAAAGGGCCATATTTAAAGGGCCATATTTAAAGGGCCATATTTAAAGGGATGGTAAATGCTGCAGATGTGTTGGCTCAATTGGAAATTGCCTTTAAAAGCCAAGCGCCACATTGTCGACTATCCACGGTTGGATTGAATCCCGACCAAAGTCATGAGCATGTTATCGTTCATCTCACAACTCCGGTACTATGAGAGACAACCTCTCCAAAGTATTGTAGCTTCAATGATTAACCTCTCCTATTGGAATTAGGCTGAAAACCCAAACAAACATGACTTACAATCCGTGCCACCAAAACCCATGTGGTGTCTGGGGTTGTAAACACATTTATTCTCTCTCTCTCTCTCTCTCTCTCTCTCTCTCTCTCTCTCTCTCTCTCTCTCTCTCTCTCTCTCGCTGAAGTGAAACTCTGTTCAGTCAGAGCAAGAGACAAACTAGTCTTAATTTATAGAGAACGCTGCCAGGCCTTCAGCTATTAGCTGAAACATAATTCCTCCTTCATAACAAACAGCACGTCTCAATCTGAAATACATCTGGAATGGAGTCTGCTTTGTGTGTGTGTGTGTGTGTTTCTGTGTGTGTGTGTGTGTGTGTGTGTGGTAATGTGTGCAGTGTGTTGGGCATCAACAGAGAGGTAGATGGACCAAAGCTAGCTGATTTGGCCCCGGAGGGAGAGATGGAGAGATGGAGAAAATGAGAGAGGGAGAAACAGGGAGATGGAGAGAATGAGAGATGGAGAGAATGATGGAGAGATGGAGAGAAAGAGAGAGGGAGATACAGGGAGAGATGGAGAGAATGATGGAGAGATGGAGAGAAAGAGAGAGGGAGATACAGGGAGAGATGGAGAGAATGATGGAGAGATGGAGATAAAGAGAGAGGGATATACAGGGAGAGATGGAGAGAATGATGGAGAGATGGAGAGAAAGAGAGAGGGAGAAACAGGGAGAGATGGAGAGAATGATGGAGAGATGGAGAGAAAGAGAGAGGGAGATACAGGGAGAGATGGAGAGAATGATGGAGAGATGGAGAGAAAGAGAGAGGGAGATACAGGGAGAGATGGAGAGAATGATGGAGAGATGGAGAGAAAGAGAGAGGGAGATACAGGGAGAGATGGAGAGAATGATGGAGAGATGGAGATAAAGAGAGAGGGATATACAGGGAGAGATGGGGAGAATGATGGAGAGATGGAGAGAAAGAGAGAGGGAGAAACAGGGAGAGATGGAGAGAATGATGGAGAGATGGAGAGAATGAGAGAGGGAGATACAGGCAGAGATGGAGACAGACAGACCCACCTCTCTACAGGGTCTCTGAGCATGATGATGAGCCATGCTTCAAGCTGGAGGGTTAGTGGTAGTAGTAGTAGTAGTAGTAACAGTAGTAGTAGTAGTAGTAGTAGCAGTAGTAGTAGCAGTAGTAGTAGTAGTAGTAGTAGCAGTAGTAGTAGTAGTAGTAGTAGTAGTAGTAGTAATAGTAGCAGTAGTATTAGTAGTATTAATAGCAGCAGTGATAGCAGTATTAATAGTAGTAGTAGTAGTAGTAGTAGTAGTATTAATAGTAGTAGTAGTAGTAGTAGTATTAATAGTAGTAGTAGTAATAGTATTAGTAGTGGCAGTATTAATGGTGGTAGTAGTAGTATTAATAGTAGTGGTAGTAGTATTGGTAGTAGTAGTATTGATAGTAGTTACAGTACCTCTCTACAGGGTAGTAGTAGTAGTAGTATTAATAGTGGCAGTATTAACAGTGGTAGTAGTAGTATTAATAGTAGTGGTAGTAGTATTAGTAGTAGTAGTAATATTAATAGTAGTGGTAGTAGTAGTAGTATTAATAGCAGTTACAGTACCTCTCTACAGGGTAGTAGTAGTAGTAGTAGTATTAATAGTAGTAGTAGTAGTAGTAGTAGTAGTATTAATGGTGGTAGTAGTAGTATTAATAGTAGTGGTAGTAGTAGTAGTATTAATAGCAGTTACAGTACCTCTCTACAGGGTCTCTGAGCATGACGATGAACCTTGCGTCAGGCTGAAGGGTTAGTAGTAGTAGTATTAATAGTAGTGGTAGTAGTAGTAGTATTAATAGCAGTTACAGTACCTCTCTACAGGGTCTCTGAGCATGACAATGAACCTTGCGTCAGGCTGAAGGGTTAGTAGTAGTAGTATTAATAGTAGTGGTAGTAGTAGTAGTATTAATAGCAGTTACAGTACCTCTCTACAGGGTCTCTGAGCATGACGATGAACCTTGCGTCAGGCTGAAGCGTGTGGATAAAGTCCTGGATGAGGAAGGGTGGCTCCGCCTCCGCCTCAGTCGAGTTGTCATAGAAATACGCCCAGGCATTGTTGTCCCACATGGTGGACGCACTGGCCTCTCCTGGAACACAAACAAACAAACAAACACAAACACACGGTTTATTGATTTGCATAAACAAGACAAAGGAAGTACCATGAATACAGTGTAAACCGTTGTGTAAGTATTTGCTGGAGAGGACAGTGCTTCTATATAAACCTCCTCCGTTAGGACATTCGATAATTAATCACAGAAAAGCATTAATGCCCTTCTTCACCTTATATTAGTGTTCTCCTCCTTCAACGTCCTGTCATTAAACACTGTAGTGTCCTCCTTCAACGTCCTGTCATTTAACACTGTAGTGTCCTCCTTCAACGTCCTGTCATTTAACACTGTAGTGTCCTCCTTCAACGTCCTGTCATTTAACACTGTAGTGTCCTCCTTCAACGTCCTGTCATTTAACACTGTAGTGTCCTCCTTCAACGTCCTGTCATTTAACACTGTAGTGTCCTCCTTCAACGTCCTGTCATTTAACACTGTAGTGTCCTCCTTCAACGTCCTGTCATTTAACACTGTAGTGTCCTCCTTCAACGTCCTGTCATTTAACACTGTAGTGTCCTCCTTCAACGTCCTGTCATTAAACACTGTAGTGTCCTCCTTCAACGTCCTGTCATTTAACACTGTAGTGTCCTCCTTCAACGTCCTGTCATTTAACACTGTAGTGTCCTCCTTCAACGTCCTGTCATTTAACACTGTAGTGTCCTCCTTCAACGTCCTGTCATTTAACACTGTAGTGTCCTCCTTCAACGTCCTGTCATTTAACACTGTAGTGTCCTCCTTCAACGTCCTGTCATTTAACACTGTAGTGTCCTCCTTCAACGTCCTGTCATTTAACACTGTAGTGTCCTCCTTCAACGTCCTGTCATTTAACACTGTAGTGTCCTCCTTCAACGTCCTGTCATTAAACACTGTAGTGTCCTCCTTCAACGTCCTGTCATTTAACACTGTAGTGTCCTCCTTCAACGTCCTGTCATTAAACACTGTAGTGTCCTCCTTCAACGTCCTGTCATTTAACACTGTAGTGTCTGACATAATGCCGTATGATATTTAGTTGAACTAATAACGGTCAGAATGTACAAACACATGAGAAGCATAGAAACAGTGGAAAACAATACAAACAATATTATTAAAATTAAGATTTATATTTTTTAAATCTAGTGTTCTGGGCCTCCCGAGTGGTGCAGCGGTCTAAGGTACTGCATCGCAGTGCTTGAGGCGTCACTACAGACCCGGGTTCGGTTCCAGGCTGTGTCACAGCGGTCTAAGGTACTGCATCGAAGTGCATGAGGCGTCACTACAGACCCGGGTTCGGTCCCAGGCTGTGTCACAGCGGTCTCAGGTACTGCATCGCAGTGCTTGAGGCGTCACTACAGACCTGGGTTCGGTCCCAGGCTGTGTCGCAGCGGTCTCAGGTACTGCATCGCAGTGCTTGAGGCGTCACTACAGACCCGGGTTCGGTCCCAGGCTGTGTCACAGCGGTCTCAGGTACTGCATCGCAGTGCTTGAGGCGTCACTACAGACCCGGGTTCGGTTCCATGCTGTGTCACAGCGGTCTAAGGTACTGCATCGCAGTGCTTGAGGCGTCACTACAGACCCGGGTTCGGTCCCAGGCTGTGTCACAGCGGTCTAAGGTACTGCATCGCAGTGCTTGAGGCGTCACTACAGACCTGGGTTCGGTCCCAGGCTGTGTCACAGCGGTCTCAGGTACTGCATCGAAGTGCTTGAGGCGTCACTACAGACCCGGGTTCGGTCCCAGGCTGTGTCACAACCGGCTGTGATCGGGAATCCCATAGGGCGGCACACAATTGACCCAGTGCCGTTCGGGTTAGGGGAAGGTTTGACCGGGCGGGGGTTTTTTACTTGGCTCACTGCGCTCTAGCGACTGCTTGTGGCGGGCCGGGGCGCCTGCAGGCTGTCTTCAGTTGGACTGCGTTTCCACTGACACATTGGTGCGACTGGCTTCCGGGTTAAGCGGGCGGGTGTTAAGAAGCGCTGTTTGGCGGGTCATGTTTCGTAGGACGCATGACTCGACCTTCGACCTCTCCCGAGCCCGTTGGGGAGTTGCAGCGATGAGACAAGATCTTAACTGGATCGCAAATGGATATCACGAAAAACAGGTAATTATTATTTATTTAAATCAACAACAAAAAAAGTGTGAAAGAAACAAGCTAGCGTTTTCCCTCGCTCATTATCCCAGCTGTGATCAAAATCACGGAACGAATGACTTTCAACTATTGTAATGTTCTTGGCGTAGGGTGGCCTGAATTGGGCAGGGGGTTGTGTAGGAGTTTAGGGGCCAGGGTTATGGCCGTTTCCCCTATACTTCGCTGGGCTCTCCAAGCCTCACTCCTCTCCTCTGCGAGGGTAGGACACAGTGTGAATACTGAAGAGGTCTCTGGGACGCTCCTCCTCAGCCCTGAAGGATTTGTTCTTTAAAGATAGGAATAAAACGGGTTGACCAGCTGGCTTACTAAACTGTTAGCTAGTAGCTGTTAGCTGTTAGCTGTTAACTGGTAGCTGGTAGCTGTTAGCTGTTAGCTGTTAGCTGTTAGCTGGTAGCTGTTAGCTGGTAGCTGGTAGCTGTTAGCTGTTAGCTGGTAGCTGGTAGCTGTTAGCTGGTAGCTGGTAGCTGTTAGCTGGTAGCTGTTTGCTCGTAGCTGTTAGCTGGTAGCTGGTAACTGGTAGCTGGTAGCTGGTAGCTGTTAGCTGGAAGCTAGTAGCTGGAAGCTGGTAGCTGGAAGCTGCTAACTGGTAGCTGGTAACTGGTAGCTGGTAGCTGGTAGCTGGTAGCTGTTAGCTCGTAGCTGTTAGCTGGAAGCTGGTAGCTGGAAGCTGGTAACTGGAAGCTGGAAGCTGGTAGCTGGGGCTCAATACAACAACTCAGTGTGAGGCAAGACTACTTTTGCTATATTAAAGTCATAAATCAGAAGATGGACTGGTGGAGGAAGAGAGGGAGGGAGGGAGGGAGGGAGGGAGGGAGGGAGGGAGCGAGGGAGCGAGGGAGGGAGGGAGTGAGGGAGGGAGGAAGGGAGGGAGGGAGGGAGTGAGGGAGGGAGGGAGGGAGGGAGGGAGGGAGGGAGGGAGGGAGGGAGGGAGGGAGGGAGTGAGGGAGGGAGGGAGGGAGCGAGGGAGCGAGGGAGGGAGCGAGGGAGCGAGGGAGGGAGGGAGGGAGGGAGGGAGGGAGTCAGAATCAGAGAGAATCAAAGAGGTGTGGGGGGGGCTGCCTTAATCAACTTCCGAAGGTGTTTCCTATGATGATGTTGTGTTGATATTAATGATGATGTTGTGTTGATATTAATGATGATGTTGTGTTGATATTAATGATGATGTTGTGTTGATATTAATGGTGTTTCCTATGATGATGTTGTGTTGATATTAATGATGATGTTGTGTTGATATTAATGATGATGTTGTGTTGATATTAATGATGATGTTGTGTTGATATTAATGATGATGTTGTGTTGATATTAATGATGATGTTGTGTTGATATTAAAGGTGTTTCCTATGATGATGTTGTGTTGATATTAATGATGATGTTGTGTTGATATTAATGATGATATTGTGTTGATATTAATGATGATGTTGTGTTGATATTAATGATGATGTTGTGTTGATATTAATGACGATGTTGTGTTGATATTAATGGTGTTTCCTATGATGATGTTGTGTTGATATTAATGACGATGTTGTGTTGATATTAATGATGATGTTGTGTTGATATTAATGATGATATTGTGTTGATATTAATGATGATGTTGTGTTGATATTAATGATGATGTCGTGTTGATATTAATGATGATGTTGTGTTGATATTAATGATGATGTTGTGTTGATATTAATGATGATGTTGTGTTGATATTAAAGGTGTTTCCTATGATGATGTTGTGTTGATATTAATGACGATGTTGTGTTGATATTAATGATGATGTCGTGTTGATATTAATGATGATGTTGTGTTGATATTAATGATGATGTTGTGTTGATATTAATGATGATGTTGTGTTGATATTAATGATGATGTGGTGTTGATATTAATGATGATGTTGTGTTGATATTAAAGGTGTTCTACCTATGATGATGTTGTGTTGCTCTGGGGCTCCTGAGTGGGCGTTTCCCATCAGGTTGTCTTGGATCTGATAGGCTGCCAGGTCAAACAGATCCAAATAGTCTTCCACTGGGTAACGGTCATGGAACCCCTCACTCAGACGGATTATACCTGGAGGGAGGGAGGAGAGAGGGAGGGAGAGGGGGAGGGAGGAGGGAGGGGGGAGGGAGGAGAGAGGGAGGGAGGGAGGGAGGAGAGAGGGAGGGAGGGAGGGAGGGAGGGAGGGAGGGAGGGAGGGAGGGAGGGAGGGAGGGAGGGGAGAGGGAGGGAGGGAGGGAGGGGAGAGGGAGGGAGGGAGGGAGGGAGGGAGAGAGAGAAGGGAGAGAGGGAGGGAGGGAGGGAGGAGAGAGGGAGGGAGGGAGGGAGGGAGGGAGGGAGAGAAGGGAGAGAGGGAGGGAGGGAGGGAGGAGAGAGGGAGGGAGAGGGGGAGGGAGGAGGGAGGGGGGAGGGAGGAGAGAGGGAGGGAGGGAGGAGAGAGGGAGGGAGGGAGGGAGGGAGGGAGGGAGGGAGGGAGGGAGGGGGGGAGAGGGAGGGAGGGAGGGGGGGAGAGGGAGGGAGGGATGGGGGAGGGAGGGAGGGGGGGAGAGGGAGGGAGGGATGGGGGAGGGAGGGAGGGAGGGAGGGAGGGAGGGAGGGAGGGAGGGAGAGAAGGAGGGAGGGAGGGAGGAGAGAGGGAGGGAGGAGAGAGAGGGAGGAGAGAGGGAGGGAGGGAGGAGAGAGGGAGGGATGGGAGAGGGAGGGAGGGAGGGAGGGAGGGAGGGAGGGAAGGGAGAGAGAGAGGGAGGGAGGGAGGGATGGGAGAGGGAGGGAGGGAGGAGAGAGGGAGGGAGGGAGAGGGAGGAGGGAGCCAGCGATGGGAGAGGGAGGGAGGGAGGGAGGGAGGGAGGGAGGGATGGGAGAGGGAGGGAGGGAGGGAGGAGAGAGGGAGGGAGGAGAGAGGGAGGGGTGGGAGAGGGAGGCAGGTGGAGGGTGGAGGGGGAGAGAGAGGGGGGAAGGGGGGAAGGGAGAGAGAGAAAAGAGGGAGGGAGAGAGGGGAGGGGGGAGGGAGAGAGGGGAGAGGGAGGAGGGGAGATGGCAAGTGGGGAGAGAGGGAGGGAGGGAACGGAGAGAGAACGATAGACAAAGAATGATAGAGAGAGAGAGAAACAGAAAAATAGAGGGAGAAAGCAACATTAGGAAATGTCCTCTCAAGTCCTTCATAGACACTAAAACCGCTCAACCTGTCTACAGTTTTAGTCCAAGTCAAAGCCCTACCTGACATGTTGTGCTTCACATAAACCCACAGGGTCAGCTTGATCTATACAGGTACATGTTGTCCTTCACGTAAACCCACAGAGTCAGCTTGATCTATACAGCTACATGTTGTCCTTCACGTAAACCCACAGGGTCAGCTTAATCTATACAGGTACATGTTGTCCTTCACGTAAACCCACAGGGTCAGCTTGATCTATACAGCTACATGTTGTGTATCACGTAAACCCACAGGGTCAGCTTGATCTATACAGCCACATGTTGCGTTCACGTAAACCCACAGAGTCAGCTTAATCTCTACAGCTATATGTTGTCCTTCACGTAAACCCACAGGGTCAGCTTGATCTATACAGCTACATGTTGTCCTTCACGTAAACCCACAGGGTCAGCTTGATCGATACAGGTACATGTTGTCATTCACGTAAACCCACAGGGTCAGCTTGATCTATACAGGTAGATGTTGTCCTTCACGTAAACCCACAGGGTCAGCTTGATCTATACAGGTACATGTTGTCCTTCACGTAAACCCACAGGGTCAGCTTGATCTATACAGCTACATGTTGTCCTTCACGTAAACCCACAGGGTCAGCTTGATCTCTACAGGTACATGTTGTGCTTCACGTAAACCCACAGGGTCAGCTTGATCTATACAGCTACATGTTGTCTTTCACGTAAACCCACAGGGTCAGCTTGATCTATACAGGTACATGTTGTCCTTCACGTAAACCCACAGGGTCAGCTTGATCTATATAGCTACATGTTGTGCTTCACGTAAACCCACAGGGTCAGCTTGATCTATACAGCTACATGTTGTCCTTCACGTAAACCCACAGGGTCAGCTTGATCTATACAGGTAGATGTTGTCCTTCACGTAAACCCACAGGGTCAGCTTGATCTCTACAGGTACATGTTGTCCTTCACGTAAACCCACAGGGTCAACTTGATCTATACAGCTACATGTTGTGCTTCACGTAAACCCACAGGGTCAGCTTGATCTATACAGGTACATGTTGTCCTTCACGTAAACCCACAGGGTCAGCTTGATCTATACAGCTACATGTTGTCCTTCACGTAAACCCACAGGGTCAGCTTGATCTATACAGCTACATGTTGTCCTTCACGTAAACCCACAGGGTCAGCTTGATCTATACAGCTACATGTTGTCCTTCACGTAAACCCACAGGGTCAGCTTGATATATACAGGTACATGTTGTCCTTCACGTAAACCCACAGGGTCAGCTTGATCTATACAGGTACATGTTGTCCTTCACGTAAACCCACAGGGTCAGCTTGATCTATACAGCTACATGTTGTCCTTCACGTAAACCCACAGGGTCAGCTTGATCTATACAGCTACATGTTGTCCTTCACGTAAACCCACAGGGTCAGCTTGATCTATACAGCTACATGTTGTCCTTCACGTAAACCCACAGGGTCAGCTTGATCTATACAGCTACATGAGTCTGTTTCTCGTCACAGTGAATCAGAAGTACCAGACTGTAGTTTGAGCGCCGCAGGGCCAGGTGACATACTGTTTCACTGTTATCAACAGACTGATATGATTATACACCTAGGCTGTGTTCCAAATGGAATTACTTTCCCCTAGGTAGTGCACCACTTTTCCCCTTGGTAGTGCACTCCTTGTCCCCTAGGTAGTGCACTACTTTTGACAAGTGCCTATTGAGAATAGGGTTCCATTTGGGAGATATGCATACATACATATATATAGTTTTCCACAGGATTAGAGGCTGAGCTCAGAATTAGAGGCTTTCATACAGTATAACACTACAGTTAGTTTTCCCCAGGATTAGAGGCTGGGCTCAGAATTAGAGACCTTTATATATACAATATGACACGACAGTTAGTTTTCCCCAGGATTAGAGGCTGAGCTCAGAATTAGAAACTTTGTGGTTCGACAGTATAAACCACTACCCGATTACACAATAAACACCTTGGATTGTAAATCCTCACAACAATTGTAGGATTTCTCATCTTCAGTGTCCCTGATTAACAATGATGGTATCCTGATGCTCGTAGAGAGGTGGAGAGAGGTGGAGAGAGAGAGAGGAGAGAAGGAGAGGGAGAGCGGAAGAGAGGGAGAGAGAGAGAGAGGGAGAGAGAGAGGAAGATAGGGAGAGAGAGAGGGAAAGAGAGAGAGAGAGAGAGAGGAAGAGAGAGAGAAGGAAAAAGAGAGGGAAGGAGAGAGGGGGAGAGAGACAGAGGGAGAGAGAGACAGAGAGGGAGAGAGGGGGGGGGAGAAAGGATGAGTATCACTAAATTCCTCTCGCCAAAAGCCGCAAATCTAATTTCCTGTTTTGAAGAAGTTTTCAAGTTCAGTTTCTTCTCATTGAGGTCAACTGGGATTTCACCTGGGACTCCCTGTTCTGTTTTCACACACCTACAACTTCCCATATAGTCCCATCTGTGGCGGCTGCTAGCCTTACAGAGGCACATGGCGAGAACAGCACATGACAGAGTATTACACAGAGTGATGAACTTCAACACATTCCTCAACGTCCCCAGATGGGGACAACAGGTTATTAAATCTGTGTGTGTTCATAACATCCACCTCTATATATATATACATATATATATACACAGACACAGACACGCACACAGACACGCGCACGCACACGCACACACACACACACACACACACACACACACACACACACACACACACACACACACACACACACACTGTTGGATTTGTACTGTAGCATTTGACAGGATATCCAATGATGCAATACCATCACAACAGGAAACCGCTGGTTAATTTATACTCCACATACACCCACGCCCCCCAGCAGATACTCTTATTTAGAGCAACACACACACACCTGCACGGCACACTGCAATAGAGCTTCAAGGACTAATGGCTCTGTCAGTTTGTAGTGGCTTCGGCCACATCCCCAAAGTAAGGTCAGGGTCGGCTCTAGCCGTTTGGGGGCCCTAAGAACATTTTCGTTTGGGGGGCCCCCCACCTCACAGCCCCCCTCTTGATGGTGGAAAGAAACGTTTACGTTTTAAAGCAAATATCCTGCAATTCTACAAAAATAAAAATGTTATGTTAATGTTAATATGATAAATTGAGTTATAAATCAATGGGGGGGCCCCCTGGAGGTCACACACACACACACAACCACACACAACTACACACACACACACAACCACACACACAACTACACACACACACACAACCACACACACACATACACAACTACACAAACACACACAACTACACACACACACACACAACCACACACACACACACAACCACACACACACACACACAACTACACACACACACACAACCACACACACACAACTACACACACACACACAACCACACACACACACACACAACTACACACACACACACACAACCACACACACACACACACACAACTACACACACACACACAACCACACACACACACACACAACTACACACACACACACACACACAACCACACACACACACACACAACTACACACACACACAACTACACACACACACACACAACCACACACACACACACAACTACACACACACACACACACACAACCACACACACACACACACACACATTCCAGCCCGTGATCCCCATCAGCCTCCACGGCTCCAGCAAGGTGAAGGGTCATGCAAAGCTGTTGAAGCTGTTAACTACTGTCTGTCTGTTAACTATTGTCTGTCTGTCTGTCTGTCTGTCTGTCTGTCTGTCTGTCTGTCTGTCTGTCTGCCTGCCTGCCTGCCTGCCTGCCTGCATGCCTGCCTGTCTGCCTGCGTGCGTCCGTGTGTTTGTGACTGTGTGTGTGTGTGTGTGTGTGTGTTTGTGTGTGTGTGTGTGTGTTTGTAGCTCATGGGCTGGATGGCCTGAATAAGTAGTAGTTTGTGACTGTGTGTGTTTGTTACTTTGTGTGTGTGTGTCTCTCCAGTAAAACTCACCAAACCTCTTCCTGGTCCACCAGTGAGGCTCTTTGAAGGTGGTGAACCTGACCTCCGGATGCAGCTGAAGCCTGTCGTACAGGTCTGTGGTGCCACACTTAGGCTGGCCTATGATGTAGAAGTAAGGCAGGCAGCGAATGCGGTAGTATTTCCCCCCGCGGCGGTACAGGTGTTCTCGGAAAGCCTTCCTCAGGTACTCAAACACGGTTCTGAAGCGGCGCGAGTAGCGGGCGTAAAGGTTCGTCCTGTAAGGGTCCCTGCTGATATTCCCAGTGTGCTCCTCGTACCAGCAAGGGTTCTTGACGTTGGGAAGAAACTTGTGGGGGATAACGGAAAACATCTGCCGAGTAAAGACGAGAGAAACAGACTGTTAAACCATGGAGCTGAATCACTCACTATCAGTCATTCAGAACACAGACACACAGACAGAGAGACAGACAGAGAGACAGAGAGAGAGACAGAGAGACGGAGAGCGAGACAGAGAGAGAGACAGACAAAGAGAGAGAGACAGAGAGAGAGAGAGAGAGAGAGACAGAGAGAGACAGACAGAGAGACAGAGAGAGAGACAGAGACAGGGAGACAAAGAGAGAGAGACAAAGAGAGAGAGACAGAGAGAGAGACAGAGAGAGAGACAGAGAGACAGAGACAGAGACAGAGAGACAGAGACAGAGAGAGAGACAAAGAGAGAGAGACAAAGAGAGAGAGACAGAGACAGAGAGACAGAGACAGAGAGACAAAGAGAGAGACAAAGAAAGAGAGACAGAGAGAGAGAGAGAGAGAGAGACAGAGAGACAGAGAGAGAGAGACAGAGAGAGGAAGCGATTCCCAAACTTCCACAACAAAGCCATCACCTACAGAGAGATGAACCTGGAGAAGAGTCCCCTAAGCAAGCTGGTCCTGGGGCTCTGTTCACAAACACAAACAGACTCCACATAGCCCCAGGACAACAGCACAATTAGACCCAACCAAATCATGAGAAAACAAAAAGATAATTACTTGACACATTGGAAAGAATTAACAAAAAAACAGAGCAAACTAGAATGCTATTTGGCCCTACACAGAGAGTACACAGTCACACTGTGACTGACCCAAAATTAAGGAAAGCTTTGACTATGTACAGACTCAGTGAGCATAGCCTTGCTATTGAGAAAGGCCGCCGTAGGCAGACATGGCTCTCAAGAGAAGACAGGCTATGTGCTCACTGCCCACAAAATGAGGTGGAAACTGAGCTGCACTTCCTAACCTCCTGCCCAATGTATGACCATATTAGAGAGACATATTTCCCTCAGATTACACAGATCCACAAATAAATCGAAAACAAATCCAATTTTGATAAACTCCCATATCTACTGGGTGAAATTCCACAGTGTGCCATCACAGCAGCAAGATGTGTGACCTGTTGCCACGAGAAAAGGGCAACCAGTGAAGAACAAACACCATTGTAAATACAACCCATATTTATGCTCATTTATTTTATCTTGTGTCCTTTAACCATTTGTACATTGTTAAAACACTGTATATATATAATATGACATTTGTAATGTCTTTATTGTTTTGAAACTTCTGTATGTGTAATGTTTACTGTTAATTCTTATTGTTTATTTCACTTTATATATTCACTTTATATATTATCTACCTCACTTGCTTTGGCAATGTTAACATATGTTTCCCATGCCAATAAAGCCCTTGAATTGAATTGAATTGAATTGAGAGACAGAGAGAGAGGGGAGACAGAGACAGAGACAGAGAGAGAGAGAGACAGAGAGAGACAGAGAGAGAGAGAGACAGAGAGAGACAGAGACAGAGAGAGACAGAGAGAGACAGAGACAGAGAGAGACAGAGACAGAGACAGAGAGAGAGAGAGAGTGACAAAGAGAGAGAGACAGAGAGAGAGAGAGAGAGACACAGAGACAGAGACAGAGACAGAGAGAGAGACAGAGACAGAGAGACAGAGAGAGAGAGAGAGTGACAAAGAGAGAGAGACAGAGAGAGAGAGAGAGAGAGAGAGACACAGAGAGAGACAGAGAGAGAGAGACAGAGCGAGAGAGAGAGACAAAGAGAGAGAGACAGAGAGAGAGAGAGAGAGACAGAGAGAGAGACAGAGACAGACAGAAAGAGAGACAGAGAG
The DNA here is from genome assembly GCF_013265735.2 of Oncorhynchus mykiss. Taxonomy (NCBI): domain Eukaryota; kingdom Metazoa; phylum Chordata; class Actinopteri; order Salmoniformes; family Salmonidae; genus Oncorhynchus; species Oncorhynchus mykiss. Next base: position 7,188,169 of record NC_048587.1, on the reverse strand, counting down.
AGAGAGAGAGAGAGAGAGAGAGAGAGAGACCGAGAGAGAGACAGAGAGAGAGAGAGAGAGAGACAGAGACAGAGAGAGACAAATCCAAATCAAAATCAAATCAAATCAAATTTTATTTGTCACATACACATGGTTAGCAGATGTTAATGCGAGTGTAGCGAAATGCTTGTGCTTCTAGTTCCGACAATGCAGTAATAACAAGTAATCTAACTAACAATTCCAAAACTACTGTCTTGTACACAGTGTAAGGGGATAAAGAATATGTACATAAGGATATATGAATGAGTGATGGTACAGAGCAGCATAGGCAAGATACAGTAGATGGTATCGGGTACAGTATGTACAAATGAGATGAGTATGTAAACAAAGTGGCATAGTATAGTATAAAGTGGCTAGTGATACATGTATTACATAAGGATACCGTCGATGATATAGAGTACAGTATATACGTATGCATATGAGATGAATAATGTAGGGTAAGTAACATTTATATAAGGTAGCATTGTTTAAAGTGGCTAGTGATATATTTACATCATTTCCCATCAATTCCCATTATTAAAGTGGCTGGAGTTGAGTCAGTGTCAGTGTGTTGGCAGCAGCCACTCAGTGTTAGTGGTGAATGTTTAACAGTCTGATGGCCTTGAGATAGAAGCTGTTTTTCAGTCTCTCGGTCCCAGCTTTGATGCACCTGTACTGACCTCGCCTTCTGGATGATAGCGGGGTGAACAGGCAGTGGCTCGGGTGGTTGATGTCCTTGATGATCTTTATGGCCTTTCTGTGACATCGGGTGGTGTAGGTGTCCTGGAGGGCAGGTAGTTTGCCCCCGGTGATGCGTTGTGCAGACCTCACTACCCTCTGGAGAGCCTTACGGTTGAGGGCGGTGCAGTTGCCATACCAGGCGGTGATACAGCCCGCCAGGATGCTCTCGATTGTGCATCTGTAGAAGTTTGTGAGTGCTTTTGGTGACAAGCCAAATTTCTTCAGCCTCCTGAGGTTGAAGAGGCGCTGCTGCACCTTCTTCACGATGCTGTCTGTGTGAGTGGACCAATTCAGTTTGTCTGTGATGTGTATGCCGAGGAACTTAAAACTTGCTACCCTCTCCACTACTGTTCCATCGATGTGGATAGGGGGGTGTTCCCTCTGCTGTTTCCTGAAGTCCACAATCATCTCCTTAGTTTTGTTGACGTTGAGTGTGAGGTTATTTTCCTGACACCACACTCCGAGGGCCCTCACCTCCTTCCTGTAGGCCGTCTCATCATTGTTGGTAATCAAGCCTACCACTGTTGTGTCGTCCGCAAACTTGATGATTGAGTTGGAGGCGTGCGTGGCCACGCAGTCGTGGGTGAACAGGGAGTACAGGAGAGGGCTCAGAACGCACCCTTGTGGGGCCCCAGTGTTGAGGATCAGCGGGGAGGAGATGTTGTTGCCTACCCTCACCACCTGGGGGCGGCACGTCAGGAAGTCCAGTACCCAGTTGCACAGGGCGGGGTCGAGACCCAGGGTCTCGAGCTTGATGACGAGCTTGGAGGGTACTATGGTGTTGAATGCCGAGCTGTAGTCGATGAACAGCATTCTCACATAGGTATTCCTCTTGTCCAGATGGGTTAGGGCAGTGTGCAGTGTGGTTGAGATTGCATCGTCTGTGGACCTATTTGGGCGGTAAGCAAATTGGAGTGGGTCTAGGGTGTCAGGTAGGGTGGAGGTGATATGGTCCTTGACTAGTCTCTCAAAGCACTTCATGATGACGGATGTGAGTGCTACGGGGCGGTAGTCGTTTAGCTCAGTTACCTTAGCTTTCTTGGGAACAGGAACAATGGTGGCCCTCTTGAAGCATGTGGGAACAGCAGACTGGTATAGGGATTGATTGAATATGTCCGTAAACACACCGGCCAGCTGGTCTGCGCATGCTCTGAGGGCGCGGCTGGGCATGCCGTCTGGGCCTGCAGCCTTGCGAGGGTTAACGCGTTTAAATGTCTTACTCACCTCGGCTGCAGTGAAGGAGAGACCGCATGTTTTCGTTGCAGGCCGTGTCAGTGGCACTGTATTGTCCTCAAAGCGGGCAAAAAAGTGATTTAGTCTGCCTGGGAGCAAGACATCCTGGTCCGTGACTGGGCTGGATTTCTTCCTGTAGTCCGTGATTGACTGTAGACCCTGCCACATGCCTCTTGTGTCTGAGCCGTTGAATTCAGATTCTACTTTGTCTCTGTACTGGCGCTTAGCTTGTTTGATAGCTTTGCGGAGGGAATAGCTGCACTGTTTGTATTCGGTCATGTTTCCGGTCACCTTGCCCTGATTAAAAGCAATGGTTCGCGCTTTCAGTTTCACACGAATGCTGCCATCAATCCACGGTTTCTGGTTAGGGAATGTTTTAATCGTTGCTATGGGAACGACATCTTCAACGCACGTTCTAATGAACTCGCACACCGAATCAGCGTATTCGTCAATGTTGTTACCTGACGCAATACGAAACATCTCCCAGTCCCCGTGATGGAAGCAGTCTTGGAGTGTGGAGTCAGCTTGGTCGGACCAGCGTTGGACAGACCTCAGCGTGGGAGCCTCTTGTTTTAGTTTCTGTCTGTAGGCAGGGATCAACAAAATGGAGTCGTGGTCAGCTTTTCCGAAAGGGGGGCGGGGCAGGGCCTTATATGCGTCGCGGAAGTTAGAGTAACAATGATCCAGGGTCTTTCCTCCCCTGGTTGCGCAATCGATATGCTGATAAAATTTGGGGAGTCTTGTTTTCAGATTAGCCTTGTTAAAATCCCCAGCTACAATGAATGCAGCCTCCGGATAAATTGTTTCCAGTTTGCAGAGAGTTAAATAAAGTTCGTTCAGAGCCATCGATGTGTCTGCTTGGGGGGGATATATACGGCTGTGATTATAATCGAAGAGAATTCTCTTGGTAGATAATGCGGTCTACATTTGATTGTGAGGAATTCTAAATCAGGTGAACAGAAGGATTTGAGTTCCTGTATGTTTCTTTCATCACACCATGTCACGTTGGCCATGAGGCATACGCCCCCGCCCCTCTTCTTACCAGAAAGATGTTTGTTTCTGTCAGCGCGATGTGTGGAGAAACCCGTTGGCTGCACCGCTTCGGATAGCGTCTCTCCAGTGAGCCATGTTTCAGTGAAGCAAAGGACGTTACAGTCTCTGATGTCCCTCTGGAATGCTACCCTTGCTCGGATTTCATCAACCTTGTTGTCAAGAGACTGGACATTGGCAAGAAGAATGCTAGGGAGTGGTGCGCGCTGTGCCCGTCTCCGGAGTCTGACCAGAAGACCGCCTCGTTTCCCTCTCTTTCGGAGTCGTTTTTTTGGGTCGCTGCATGGAATCCACTCCGTTGTCCTGTTTGTAAGGCAGAACACAGGATCCGCGTCGCGAAAAACATATTCTTGGTCGTACTGATGGTGAGTTGATGCTGATCTTATATTCAGTAGTTCTTTTCGACTGTATGTAATGAAACCTAAGATGACCTGGGGTACTAATGTAAGAAATAACACGTAAAAAAAACAAAAACTGCATAGTTTCCTAGGAACGCGAAGCGAGGCGGCCATCTCTGTCGGCGCCGGAAAAAGACAAAGACGAACACAAAGCGAAATGCAGTGCTATCTGGCCCTAAATCGACAGTACACCGTGACTAACTATTTGACCAGGGAGGGAGGGAGGGGAGGGAGGGAGGGAGTATCTACCTCACTTGCTTTGGCAATGTCAACATATGTTTCCCATGCCAATAAAGCCCCTTGAATTGAATTGACAGAGAGTAACAGAAAGAGAGAGAGGGAGAGAGAGAGGGAGAGGGACAGGGAGAGAGAGAGAGAGAGAGAGAGAGAGGGAGAGGGGGAGAGAGAGAGAGAGAGAGAGAGAGAGAGGGAGAGAGAGGGAGAGGGAGAGGGAGAGAGAGAGGGAGAGAGAGAGGGAGAGGGACAGTGAGAGAGAAAGAGAGAGAGAGGGAGAGGGAGAAATGTGCGAAAGACGTATGTTTCTTTAACTGGCCGGCGAGGTGATGTAGTATTGATCGTGTCGGCAACACGTTCCCTTTCTCATTAGCTGGTTCAATAAGAAATTAGGTGTGATGCAAACAGGGCCGGCTCGAGGCATAAGCCACATAAGCGGGCACTCAGGTCATGTTGCCCAGGGGGCCCTGGCCTCATGGGGGCTTCCATTGATTTTGTTAGTTGCTCTCAATCAGATATCATTAACATGGCATAAGTCTTGGTCAAATGTGGAGAATTGCAGGAAGCTTACATTTTTCTTTGCGAGGTGGGTAGGGAACCCAACCAAATGTTTTGTGTAGGGCCCCCAAAAGGCTAGGGCCGGCCCTGGATGCCAACAGCCTTGGCACCAGCCATTATCTATAGAGCATTAAGGATTTAATTTAATCAGGCGTTGAGGTGAGACGGCTGGGCCAGGAATAGGAAGTGGTAGAGCCAATCAGTGGAGTGAGGCGTCCCAAATGGCAAACTATTCCCTTCATAGTTCACTAGTTTTGACCAGAGGTCCCCAAGGGTCCTGGACCAAAGTAGTGCACTATATACAGTGCATTCGGAAAAGTATTCAGACCCCTTCCCTTTATTCACATTTTGTTACGTTACAGCCTTATTCTAAAATGGATTAAATAGAATAAAAAATCCTCATCAATCTACACACAATACCCTATAATGACAAAGCAAAAAACGGTTTTTAGAAATTCTTGTAAACTTGCAAAAAACAAAAAGCAGAAAAAGCTTATTTATTTACGTAAGTATTCAGACCCTTTGCTATGAGACTCTAAATGGAACTCTGCTGCATCCTGTTTCCATTGATCATCCTTGAGATGTTTCTACAAGTTGATTGGAGTTCAAATTCAATTTGACTGGACATGATTTGGAAAGGCACACACCTGTCTCACCACACACGCCTTCCATCTCCCCTCACAGGGTTCCCCGCCCATGTCCCCAGTTATTACAAGTAGAGGTGCAAACCTGTGGACACCTAGACCGTAACGTACTGCTCTGTTATGAACATGTTCCTCTTACCACCCCACAGTAACGTACTGCTCTGTTATGAACATGTTCCTCTTATCACCCCACAGTAACGTACTGCTCTGTTATGAACATGTTCCTCTTACCACCCCACAGTAACGTACTGCTCTGTTATGAACATGTTCCTCTTACCACCCCACAGTAACGTACTGCTCTGTTATGAACATGTTCCTCTTACCACCCCACAGTAACGTACTGCTCTGTTATGAACATGTTCCTCTTATCACCCCACAGTAACGTACTGCTCTGTTATGAACATGTTCCTCTTACCACCCCACAGTAACGTACTGCTCTGTTATGAACATGTTCCTCTTACCACCCCACAGTAACGTACTGCTCTGTTATGAACATGTTCCTCTTACCACCCCACAGTAACGTACTGCTCTGTTATGAACATGTTCCTCTTACCACCCCACAGTAACGTACTGCTCTGTTATGAACATGTTCCTCTTACCACCCCACAGTAACGTACTGCTCTGTTATGAACATGTTCCTCTTACCACCCCACAGTAACGTACTGCTCTGTTATGAACATGTTCCTCTTACCACCCCACAGTAACGTACTGCTCTGTTATGAACATGTTCCTCTTACCACCCCACAGTAACGTACTGCTCTGTTATGAACATGTTCCTCTTACCACCCCACAGTAACGTACTGCTCTGTTATGAACATGTTCCTCTTACCACCCCACAGTAACGTACTGCTCTGTTATGAACATGTTCCTCTTATCTCCTCACACTCCGGCTGAATAGTCCAGAAGAGGACACACGCATGTCTGATTCAGTTTGGAATAAGTAGCATAACCAATATCTTTGAGTGGTTTGGTTTGTCCTATAACTCCCCCAAGAGCTCTACTTGCTATTTAGAATTGCTTATTGAACTCGAGAATTTCTTCACCAAATCAAAACTGAAAAATAACTCTAATAATAGCTGTTTATATAAAATAAATGATCTGTCTGGTTGTCAGGTTGATCATTAGTCTCCATCATCTACACCAAGTCATTATCTGTCTGATTGTCAGGTTGATCATTAGTCTCCATCTTCTACACCAAGTCATTATCTGTCTGGTTGTCAGGTTGATCATTAGTCTCCATCATCTACACCAAGTCATTATCTGTCTGGTTGTCAGGTTGATCATTAGTCTCCATCTTCTCCACCAAGTCATTATCTGTCTGATTGTCAGGTTGATCATTAGTTTCCATCATCTACACCAAGTCATTATCTGTCTGGTTGTCAGGTTGATCATTAGTTTCCATCATCTACACCAAGTCATTATCTATCTGATTATCAAGTTGATCATTAGTTTCCATCATCTACACAAAGTCATTATCTGTCTGGTTGTCAGGTTGATCATTAGTCTCCATATTCTCCACCAAGGCATTATCTGTCTGGTTGTCAGGTTGATCATTAGACTCCATCTTCTACACCAAGTCATTATCTGTCTGGTTGTCAGGTTGATCATTAGTCTCCATCTTCTCCACCAAGTCATTATCTGTCTGGTTGTCAGGTTGATCATTGGTCTCCATCAAGTCATTATCTGTCTGGTTGTCAGGTTGATCATTAGTCTCCATCAAGTCATTATCTGTCTGGTTGTCAGGTTGATCATTAGACTCCATCTTCTCCACCAAGTCATGATCTGTCTGGTTGTCAGGTTGATCATTAGATGTTTTCCTGTTTAGATTTCAGGGAACATGTGTCTTCATACGATTATTCCCCAAGATACGCCACATTTTCCCTTACCCGAGAACAAACTAGCAAACCCCTCCTCCCACTTATTAAGTACCTGTGTAACATCAGAGTTCAGCCCTTCCTGTTCCTGCCTGACTTCCATTGGAACGATCTTATGTCGTTCTGGTACCAAGTTATTCGTTTGGATTCACAAGGATGGGTTGCCAATTGTTATTTCGGGCTAAAGAATTGGGAAAACTAGAATATGGGAATGTTATGAAAGTTATTTCTAATTGAACCTGGTGTGAATGTAAATATAATTAAACTTTCCAAACAATCTACGACAATTCTATTTTGTTGAGAATTTTAATTAAAGATACAGATCAAGATCAATGCAAGATCAGACACACACACACACACACACACACACACACACACACACACACACACACACACACACACACACACACACACACACACACACACACACACACACACACACACACACACACACACACACACACACACACAGAGAGACACAGAAAGACACACACACACAGAGACACAGAAAGATACACACACAGAGAGACACAGAAAGATACACACACAGAGAGACACAGAAAGATACACACACAGAGAGACACAGAGAGATACACAGACACACACACACACACACTCCAGTGCAGTACTTACATGTGGCTCACTGTGTAATAGCGCCTCGCGTTCTGGCAGCTGTCTGGTAGTACTGAACTCCACCTTGGACGCTATGTTCTTCACCACCAGTTTAACGGTAGCGTAGTCCTTGGCAGAAGACACATTAAAGGGGTAGGGCCCAGTCCCGGACCCCGAGTTCGGCACCGTAGAGAAGTGATACGGGGACGGGGTCAAGAGGAGGCCCTTCTTGTCCCCAGTGAGGATATAGGATGCCACGATGAGGAACATGACGGCGAGGCCGAACAGGAAGCTGTACAGTTTAACCTTCCTGAAGCAGGTCAGGGTGCTCGTACCACATCCCAGGGTGCACCGGGGCCAGGGTCGGTGGAGATAGAGAGGGTCACGTTTCACCTCCAGCACGGCGAACAGGCTCATGGGGCTGTCGTCCACCTGTGGTTTCAGAGGTCTCTTCCTGTAGTCCTCCATCGAGGAACCCAACAGGGTGTATTCGTAGTCCATGTGTGTCATGGTGACAGAGAGGTGGGGTGATGGTGGGGTGGCTAGGTCTGAGGACCCACTGTGGTGGCAGGGTGGTTGGGTCTGGGTGGTGGGGTGGGGTGATGGTGGGGTGGCTAGGTCTGAGGACCCACTGTGGTGGCAGGGTGGTTGGGTCTGGGTGGTGGGGTGGGGTGATAGTGGGCTGGCTAGGTCTGAGGACCCACTGTGGTGGCAGGGTGGTTGGGGTCTGGGTGGTGGGGTGATGGTGGGGTGGCTAGGTCTGAGGACCCACTGTGGTGGTGGGTCTGGGTGGTGGGGTGGTTGGGTCTGGGTGGTTGGGTCTGGGTGGTGGGGTGGGGTGATGGTGGGCTGGCTAGGTCTGAGGACCCACTGTGGTGGTGGGGTGATGGTGGGCTGGCTAGGTCTGAAGACCCACTGTGGTGGCAGGGTGGTTGGGTCTGAGGACCCACTGTGGTGGTGGGGTGATGGTGGGCTGGCTAGGTCTGAAGACCCACTGTGGTGGCAGGGTGGTTGGGTCTGAGGACCCACTGTGGTGGTGGGGTGATGGTGGGCTGGCTAGGACTGAAGACCCACTGTGGTGGCAGGGTGGTGGGGTCTGGGTGGTGGGGTGATGGTGGGGTGGTGGAGGCCCGGCTAGGTTTGCTCAGCCTCAGAGACTTGGTGGTGGAGGAGAAGGAGAGGTGGTGGTGGTGCTGCCAGTAAGATGGGAGGAGGAGCCAGTAAGATGGGAGGAGGAGCCAGTGAGATGGGAGGAGGAGCCAGTTAGATGGGAGGAAGAGCCAGTGAGATGGTAGGAGGAGTATGATGGTTGTGGCCCAGGAGGATCATCCATACTGGGGGTGGGATGCTGCGTGCAGACAGACCACCTCCTCAACCACTACTGGAGCCCTGGAAACAGGAAGAAGAAGAGGCATGAGTGACAGAGAAGAAGGAAGTGGACTTCTAGTAGAACTTCCTGTTTCCTATTAAAAATGACTTTATACTTAAGTTTCTAGCTGATTCATCCACAATCTAAAAAATGCTGGATTAAAAACATCCCAATTTGGGTTATTTAGTAACCCAACACTGGGTAAATACTGGACAGAACACATGCTGGGTTATTTATTAACCCAACACTGGGTCAATACTGGACAGAACACACCCTGGGTTATTTAGTAACCCATCGCTGGGTCAATACTGGACAGAACACACCCTGGGTTATTTAGTAACCCAACACTGGGTCAATACTGGACAGAACACACCCTGGGTTATTTAGTAACCCAACACTGGGTCAATACTGGACAGAACACACCTTGGGTTATTTAGTAACCCATCGCTGGGTCAATACTGGACAGAACACACCCTGGGTTATTTAGTAACCCATCGCTGGGTCAATACTGGACAGAACACACCCTGGGTTATTTAGTAACCCAACAATGGGTCAATACTGGACAGAACACACCCTGGGTTATTTAGTAACCCATCGCTGGGTCAATACTGGACAGAACACACCCTGGGTTATTTAGTAACCCATCGCTGGGTCAATACTGGACAGAACACACCCTGGGTAATTTAGTAACCCAGCACTGGGTCAATACTGGACAGAACACACGCTGGGTTATTTAGTAACCCAGTACTGGGTCAAAACTGGACAGAACACACGCTGGGTTATTTAGTAAGCCAGTACTGGGTCAATACTCGACAGAACACACACTGGGTTATTTAGTAACCCAGTACTGGGTCAATACCTGGACAGAACACACGCTGGGTTATTTAGTAACCCAGTACTGGGTCAATACTGGACAGAACACCCCTGGGTTATTTAGTAACCCAGTACTGGGTCAATACTGGACAGAACAGACGCTTGGTTATTTAGTAACCCAGTACTGGGTCAATACTGGACAGAACACACGCTGGGTTATTTAGTAACCCAACACTGGGTCAATACTGGACAGAACACACCCTGGGTTATTTAGTAACCCATCGCTGGGTTATTTAGTAACCCAGCGCTGGGTTATTTAGTAACCCAGCGCTGGGTCAATACTGGACAGAACACACACTGGGTTATTTAGTAACCCATCGCTGGGTCAATACTGGACAGAACACACCCTGGGTTATTTAGTAACCCAACACTGGGTCAATACTGGACAGAACACACGCTGGGTTATTTAGTAACCCAACACTGGGTCAATACTGGACAGAACACACCCTGGGTTATTTAGTAACCCAACACTGGGTCAATACTGGACAGAACACACGCTGGGTTATTTAGTAACCCAACACTGGGTCAATACTGGACAGAACACACCCTGGGTTATTTAGTAACCCATCGCTGGGTCAATACTGGACAGAACACACGCTGGGTTATTTAGTAACCCAACAATGGGTCAATACTGGACAGAACACACCCTGGGTTATTTAGTAACCCAACACTGGGTCAATACTGGACAGAACACACCCTGGGTTATTTAGTAACCCAACACTGGGTCAATACTGGACAGAACACACCCTGGGTTATTTAGTAACCCAACACTGGGTCAATACTGGACAGAACACACCCTGGGTTATTTAGTAACCCAACACTGGGTCAATACTGGACAGAACACACGCTGGGTTATTTAGTAACCCAACACTGGGTCAATACTGGACAGAACACACCCTGGGTTATTTAGTAACCCAACACTGGGTCAATACTGGACAGAACACACGCTGGGTTATTTTGACCCAGACAGTAAGGCTGTGTGAATAACTAAACAAGATAGGTTGTTGGGATTACCCAATTAACCATCAGCTGGGTATATTAACTTTCATGCTGGGTCGACCTATCAGCTGGGTATATTAACTTTCATGCTGGGTCGACCAATCAGCTGGGTATATTAACTTTCATGCTGGGTCGACCAATCAGCTGGGTATATTAACTTTCATGCTGTGTCGACCAATCAGCTGGTTATATTAACTTTCATGTTTTTTTTTAATGCAATCCTTAGGTTGTTTTCAGGTCGAATGGCTTATTGGGGGCGTGGCTTTCAGCTAGATATTATTGGCCACCCGTGAGAGTAAATGTAATTCCTGTTCATCAATGTTAAATATTATATTCTGCAAATTCAAATGTTTTTTTGTTTTTGTTTTACACACTCTTCTATTATATTAAAATGATTAATTATCATAATATCATTATGATTAACTTATTATAATAAGGTACACCACCTTGTCGTTACCAAACATTTACATCGGCTTTTAGGGAACTCATATACTTCTGTAAGCGTCATTAAATCTGCATAAAATGTCAATGTTTGACCTTAATGTGATAACTATACAACAGAACAGATTAACAGGAATGGCGTTTACTCTCACGGGTGGCTGTAAATAACTATTCCGAAAGCCACACCCCCCCTACAAATCTATGCCTCTAGCACAGCACCCATAACCCAGCACACATAACCCAGCGCACATAACCCAGAACACATAACCCAGCACCCATAACCCAGCACCCATAACCCAGCACCCATAACCCAGCACCCATAACCCAGTACCCATAACCCAGCACCCATAACCCAGCACCAATAACCCAGCACCAATAACCAATAACCCATAACCCAGCACCAATAACCCAGCACCAATAACCCAGCACCAATAACCAATAACCCAGCACCAATAACCCAGCACCAATAACCAATAACCCAGCACCAATAACCCAGCACCAATAACCCATAACCCATAACCCAGCACCAATAACCCAGCACCAATAACCAATAACCCATAACCCAGCACCAATAACCCAGCACCAATAACCCAGCACCAATAACCCAGCACCAATAACCCAGCACCAATAACCCATAACCCAGCACCAATAACCCAGCACCAATAACCCATAACCCAGCACCAATAACCCAGCACCAATAACCCAGCACCAATAACCCATAACCCAGCACCAATAACCCAGCACCAATAACCCATAACCCAGCACCAATAACCCAGCACCAATAACCCAGCACCAATAACCCATAACCCAGCACCAATAACCCAGCACCAATAACCCATAACCCAGCACCAATAACCCAGCACCAATAACCCAGCACCAATAACCCATAACCCAGCACCAATAACCCAGCACCAATAACCCAGCACCAATAACCCATAACCCAGCACCAATAACCCAGCACCAATAACCCAGCACCAATAACCCATAACCCAGCACCAATAACCCAGCACCAATAACCCAGCACCAATAACCCAGCACCAATAACCCATAACCCAGCACCAATAACCCAGCACCAATAACCCAGCACCAATAACCCAGCACCAATAACCCATAACCCAGCACCAATAACCCAGCACCAATAACCCAGCACCAATAACCCATAACCCAGCACCAATAACCCAGCACCAATAACCCAGCACCAATAACCCAGCACCAATAACCCATAACCCAGCACCAATAACCCAGCACCAATAACCCAGCACCAATAACCCATAACCCAGCACCAATAACCCAGCACCAATAACCCAGCACCAATAACCAATAACCCATAACCCAGCACCAATAACCCATAACCCATAACCCAGCACCAATAACCAATAACCCATAACCCAGCACCAATAACCCATAACCCAGCACCAATAACCAATAACCCATAACCCAGCACCAATAACCAATAACCCAGCACCAATAACCAATAACCCATAACCCAGCACCAATAACCAATAACCCATAACCCAGCACCAATAACCCATAACCCAGCACCAATAACCCAGCACCAATAACCAATAACCCAGCACCAATGACCCAGCACCAATAACCCATAACCCAGCAGTTCTTAAAAGAAAGCAGCCCAACTGAGTGGCCCAACACCCTGCAACCCAACAATTGGGTCGTACAAATAACCCATAACCCAGCCCCAATAACCCAGCACCAATAACCCATCATTGTGTTTAGATTGTACAGCTGCTTGTGACCTGGAAGAGGAAGAATTGAATAAGTGAGAACAAAGAGCTACGTCACGTTTCATCCAATCACAGACTCTTCCACCGAAACTGACTAGCGACGTTTCCCCCTTTAAAATCACTTGACAGTTCCGTCCAATTCATCCTGATCCAAAGCAGTGGAGGTGATTATATGGAGAAAACCTCTCAATCACAACAACAATGAAACACATAATACATTACACATAATACATTACACGTTACACATTACACATAATACATTACACTTCCATTGTAGACCAACTGTTGTTCCTGCTGAATCCATAACTTTAAAGTTCTCTCTCTCACTGAGGCTACAGTCTCTCTCTCTCTCTCTCTCTCTGTCTCTCTCTCTCTGTCTCTCTCTCTCTCTCTCTCTCTCTCTCTCTCTGAGTCAGTCTAGTAAAGTCTCTCTCTCTGTCTCTCTCTCTCTCCTCCTCCTCTCTCTCTCTCTCTCTCTCACTGAGGCTACAGTCTCTCTCCGAGTCAGTCTAGTAAAGTCTCTCCCTCTGTCTCTATCTCTCTCTCTCACTGAGGCTACAGTCTCTCTCTGTCTCTCTCTCTCTCCTCCTCCTCCCCTTCTCTCTCTCTCACTGAGGCTACAGTCTCTGAGTCAGTCTAGTAAAGTCTCTCTCTCTCTCCTCCTCCTCCTCCCCTTCTCTCTCTCTCTCTCTCACTGAGGCTACAGTCTCTCTCTGAGTCAGTCTAGTAAAGCTCTCTCTCTCTCTCTCTCTCTCCTCCTCCTCCCCTTCTCTCTCTCTCTCTCTCTCACTGAGGCTAAAGTCTCTCTCTGAGTTAGTCTAGTAAAGCTCACTCTCTCTCTGTTTCCCCCCCTCTTGTCTTGTCTTATCATACTAGTAGCAGACGTGACAAAAACGTCCCAAAAGCTGTAATTGATGCAGATATCCCGCCACAGAGCGAATTGGGCTGTACTCAGGATGTTGCTTACATCCTGGTAGAAGTGCTGACTATCTGATGTGTGTGTGTGTGTGTGTGTGTGTGTCTTGCGGGTGTGTGTGTGTGTGTGTGTGTGTGTGTGTGTGTGTGTGTGTGTGTGTGCCTTGCGGGTGTGTTTGTGTCTGTATGCTTGAGTCAGGAACCAGGTAACAGAGAGGGCAGCTTGCATTGAAACTTGCTGATTACATTTACATTCATACCAGACAACATGGGTACATTAATACCAGACAACATGGGTACATTAATATCAGACAACATGGGTACATTAATATCCGACAACATGGGTACATTAATATCAGACAACATGGGTACATTAATATCCGACAACATGGGTACATTATTATCAGACAACATGGGTACATTAATATCCGACAACATGGGTACATTAATATCAGACAACATGGGTACATTAATATCAGACAACATGGGTACATTAATATATCAGACAACATGGGTACATTAATATCAGACAACATGGGTACATTAATATCAGACAACACGGGTACATTAATATCAGACAACACGGGTACATTAATATCAGACAACACGGGTACATGGGTACATTCTGCACTGCCCTGCTCTACACTGCCCTGTTCTACACTGGCCTGCCCTGTTCTACACTGCCCTGCCCTGCTCTACACTGCCCTGTTCTACACTGCCCTGCCCTGTTCTACACTGCCCTGTTCTACACTGCCCTGCCCTGCTCTACACTGCCCTGTTCTACACTGCCCTGCCCTGTTCTACACTGCCCTGTTCTACACTGCCCTGCCCTGCTCTACACTGCCCTGTTCTACACTGCACTGCCCTGTTCTACACTGCCCTGTTCTATACTGCCCTGCCCTGTTCTACACTGCCCTGTTCTACACTGCCCTGCCCTGTTCTACACTGCCCTGTTCTACACTGCCCTGCCCTGCTCTACACTGCCCTGTTCTACACTGCCCTGCCCTGCTCTACACTGCCCTGTTCTACACTGCCCTGCCCTGTTCTACACTGCCCTGCCCTGCTCTATACTGCCCTGCCCTGTTCTACACTGCCCTGCCCTGCTCTACACTGCCCTGCCCTACACTGCCCTGCTCTGTTCTACACTGCCCTGCCCTGCTCTACACTGCCCTGCCCTATTCTACACTGGCCTGCCCTGTTCTACACTGCCCTGCCCTGCTCTACACTGCCCTGTTCTACACTGCCCTGCCCTGTTCTACACTGCCCTGTTCTACACTGCCCTGCCCTGCTCTACACTGCCCTGTTCTACACTGCCCTGCCCTGTTCTACACTGCCCTGTTCTACACTGCCCTGCCCTGCTCTACACTGCCCTGTTCTACACTGCACTGCCCTGTTCTACACTGCCCTGTTCTATACTGCCCTGCCCTGTTCTACACTGCCCTGTTCTACACTGCCCTGCCCTGTTCTACACTGCCCTGTTCTACACTGCCCTGCCCTGCTCTACACTGCCCTGTTCTACACTGCCCTGCCCTGCTCTACACTGCCCTGTTCTACACTGCCCTGCCCTGTTCTACACTGCCCTGCCCTGCTCTATACTGCCCTGCCCTGTTCTACACTGCCCTGCCCTGCTCTACACTGCCCTGCCCTACACTGCCCTGCTCTGTTCTACACTGCCCTGCCCTGCTCTACACTGCCCTGCCCTATTCTACACTGCCCTGCTCTGTTCTACACTGCCCTGCCCTGCTCTATACTGCCCTGCCCTGTTCTACACTGCCCTGTTCTACACTGCCCTGTTCTGCCCTGCCCTGTTCTACACTGCCCTGTTCTACACTGCCCTGTTCTACACTGCCCTGCCCTGTTCTACACTGCCCAGTGTAGAGCAGGGCAGGGCAGTGTAGAGCAGGGCAGGGCAGTGTAGAACAGGGCAGGGCAGTGTAGAACAGGGCAGGGCAGTGTAAAACAGGGCAGGGCAGTGTAGAACAGGGCAGTGTAGAGCAGGGCAGGGCAGTGTAGAACAGGGCAGGGCAGTATAGAGCAGGGCAGGGCAGTGTAGAACAGGGCAGGGCAGTGCAGGGCAGTGCAGGGCAGGGCAGGGCAGGGCAGGACAGGGCAGTGCAGGGCAGGGCAGTGTAGAACCGGTCGCCCCCCGCCTCCTGCTAGAACAGCAGACTGGAGGCTGGGGAGACACCATGTGTTTGCTAACTAACTACCACTAATGGCTAACGCCATGTGTTAGCTAGCTTGCTAGTTAGGAACTTGTGTGCTAGATAGCATGCTATTTTGCTAGCTTGCACACGGTGTTGCCGATAGCCCCCCGCCTGCTGTGAGAGAGCGAGAGAGAGAGAGTGGGAGAGAGAGAGAAGGATAGGGAAATAGTTTTTTAAAGGCAGTTTTATCTTTTCCCAGCATGCAAGTCAACGACAATACAAGGAGGTCTGTAAGGATTAGGACAACTTTTTAGCAATTTCCTGTTAATCAGTTACAGTACAATTTGTTCTCTTTCTATCGCTCTCTCCCTCTCTCTCTCGCCCCCTCTCTCTCTCGCCCCCTCTCTCTCTCTCGCCCCCCTCTCTCTCTCGCCCCCTCTCTCTCTCGCCCCCTCTCTCTCTCTCGCCCCCTCTCTCTGAGAGAGAGCATAGCCTTGGAGGATTTTGTCTATTGCTTGGAATACAACAAGCAGTGTCATTATCAGGTCCAACTGCAGCCCAGCCTGCCCATGCCGTTAATACTCTTCACCAAAGGTTTGAGGAAGTGGCTTCTCTTTCTTGTTGCCCTGGTGTTGAATGTGTAACATCTCTTTACATCGTACCGTACCTACCGTAAGCTCACTGCACAGCGTGACGTTTTAAAAATAAATATTAAAAAAATACATTTTAGTCATTTAGGAGACGCTCCTATCCAGAGCGACTTACAGGAGCAGTTGAGGTTCAGTGCCTTGTCTCTACTACCTCTACTGTCTCTACTGTCTCTACTGTCTCTAATGTCTCTAATGTCTCTACTATCTCTACTGTCTCTACTATCTCTACTATCTCTAATGTCTCTAATGTCTCTACTACCTCTACTGTCTCTACTGTCTCTACTGTCTCTAATGTCTCTACTACCTCTACTGTCTCTACTGTCTCTAATGTCTCTAATGTCTCTACTATCTCTACTGTCTCTACTATCTCTACTGTCTCTACTGTCTCTAATGTCTCTAATGTCTCTACTATCTCTACTGTCTCTACTATCTCTACCAATAACATATTTTCACCGGCTCCAGGCTAGGTGAAAATGAAATAATTTTGTTGTTGTTGTACATAGTTTTTTTTTTTCTCCCTTTTTCTCCCCAGTTTCGTGGTATCTAATTGGTAGTTACAGTCTTGTCTCATCGCTGCAACTCCCGTACGGACTCGGGAGAGGTGAAGGTCGAGAGCCAAGCGTCCTCTGAAGCACAACCCAACCAAGCCGCACTGCTTCTTGACACAACACTTAACCCGGGAAGCCAGCCGCACCAATGTGTCGGACGCTGAGGCCAATTGTGCGCCGCCCCATGGGTCTCCTGGTCACGACTGGCTGCTACAGAGCCTGGACTCAAACCAGGTTCTCTAGTGGCACAGCTAGCACTGCGTTGCAGTGCCTTAGACCACTGCGCCACTCGGGAGACCCATGTAAAGGGGTCTCTAATGAGGTATTAATATCGCAGCTCTCTGTTAACACCACATTGAGGATGCATCCCAAATGGAACTGTCTCTACTGTCTCTACTATCTCTACTGTCTCTCATGTCTCTACTATCTCTACTCTCTCATGTCTCTACTGTCTCTACTATCTCTACTGTCTCTCATGTCTCTACTATCTCTACTCTCTCATATCTCTACTGTCTCTACTGTCTCTACTATCTCTACTATCTCTACTGTCTCTATTGTCTCTACTATCTCTACTGTCTCTACTGTCTCTACTGTCTCTACTGTCTCTACTGTCTCTACTACCTCTACTATCTCTACTGTCTCTACTGTCTCTAATATCTCTACTGTCTCTAATATCTCTACTGTCTCTATTGTCTCTCATATCTCTACTGTCTCTACTGTCTCTATTGTCTCTCATATCTCTACTGTCTCTACTGTCTCTATTGTCTCTCATATCTCTACTGTCTCTACTGTCTCTACTATCTCTACTGTCTCTACTACCTCTACTGTCTCTACTACCGCTACTGTCTCTACTGTCTCTAATGTCTCTACTGTCTCTAATGTCTCTACTGTCTCTACTGTCTCTACTGTCTCTCATGTCTCTACTATCTCTACTCTCTCATATATCTACTATCTCTACTGTCTCTATTGTCTCTCATATCTCTACTGTCTCTACTATCTCTACTGTCTCTACTGTCTCTACTACCTCTACTATCTCTACTGTCTCTAATATCTCTACTGTCTCTATTGTCTCTCATATCTCTACTGTCTCTACTACCTCTACTGTCTCTACTGTCTCTACTGTCTCTAATGTCTCTAATGTCTCTACTGTCTCTACTGTCTCTATTGTCTCTCATATCTCTACTGTCTCTACTGTCTCTATTGTCTCTCATATCTCTACTGTCTCTACTACCTCTACTGTCTCTACTGTCTCTACTGTCTCTACTGTCTCTACTACCTCTACTGTCTCTACTGTCTCTACTGTCTCTATTGTCTCTCATATCTCTACTGTCTCTACTACCTCTACTATCTCTACTGTCTCTACTACCTCTACTGTCTCTACTGTCTCTAATGTCTCTAATGTCTCTACTGTCTCTACTATCTCTACTATCTCTACTGTCTCTACTGTCTCTACTATCTCTACTGTCTCTACTGTCTCTACTATCTCTACTGTCTCTACTATCTCTACTGTCTCTACTGTCTCTACTGTCTCTACTATCTCTACTGTCTTTAATGTCTCTACTATCTCTACTGTCTCTACTATCTCTACTGTCTCTACTGTCTCTACTGTCTCTACTGTCTCTACTGTCTCTTACTATTATTCAACTGTTTCAATATTGTATCATTACTTTCTCTAGACTGGAGTGTTCCTGTAGTTATATGTGTTGATCTATCTCTAGAAAGGAGTGTTCCTGTAGTACCAGAGAGAGACAGGGATGGAGGTAGAGAGAGAGGGCTGACTGGATGGAGAGATGGAACAGACCAGAGAGAGACAGGGATGGAGGTAGAGAGAGAGGGTTGACTGGATGGAGAGATGGAACAGACCAGAGAGAGACAGGGGACAGGGATGGAGATAGAGAGAGAGGGCTGACTGGATGGAGAGATGGAACAGACCAGAGAGAGACAGGGGACAGGGATGGAGATAGAGAGAGAGGCCTGACTGGATGGAGAGATGGAACAGACCAGAGAGACAGGGGACAGCGATGGAGGTAGAGAGAGAGGGCTGACTGGATGGAGAGATGGAACAGACCAGAGAGAGACAGGGATGGAGGTAGAGAGAGAGGATCTATATTATCTATGGACCACTGTTGATCCATGGGGTTGCTCAGCGCTAGATAGACACAGGGCTTTCCTTCCATCTATGGACCACTGTGTGATCTGGGGGCTGCTCAGTGCTAGATAGATACAGGGCTTTCCTTCCATCTATGGACCACTGTGTGATCTGGGGGCTGCTGAGAGAGAAATATCATTTTCTGATAAGAATAATCCTTTATCCAGCAGGCTTCACCAGGGTATCTCTCACAGCCCTCTCTGGCAGGAGACAGGGGCTAACATACAGTACAGAACAGCACTGTGTAGTCTAGTACCTTCCAGAATGCTTACATTTGTTCTAGAATGTAGTTCTCAGAGACATGCGGTAACAGACTACTGTTAGAATGTAGTTCTCAGAGACAGGACGGTAACAGACTACTGTTAGAATGTAGTTCTCAGAGACAGGATAGTAACAGACTACTGGTAGAATGTAGTTCTCAGAGACAGGATAGTAACAGACTACTGGTAGAATGTAGTTCTCAGAGACAGGATAGTAACAGACTACTGGTAGAATGTAGTTCTCAGAGACAGGATAGTAACAGACTACTGGTAGAATGTAGTTCTCAGAGACAGGATAGTAACAGACTACTGTTAGAATGTAGTTCTCAGAGACAGGATAGTAACAGACTACTGGTAGAATGTAGTTCTCAGAGACAGGATAGTAACAGACTACTGTTAGAATGTAGTTCTCAGAGACAGGATAGTAACAGACTACTGGTAGAATGTAGTTCTCAGAGACAGGATAGTAACAGACTACTGGTAGAATGTAGTTCTCAGAGACAGGATAGTAACAGACTACTGTTAGAATGTAGTTCTCAGAGACAGGATAGTAACAGACTACTGGTAGAATGTAGTTCTCAGAGACAGAGACAGGATAGTAACAGACTACTGGTAGAATGTAGTTCTCAGAGACAGGATAGTAACAGACTACTGGTAGAATGTAGTTCTCAGAGACAGGATAGTAACAGACTACTGGTAGAATGTAGTTCTCAGAGACAGGATAGTAACAGACTACTGGTAGAATGTAGTTCTCAGAGACAGGATAGTAACAGACTACTGGTAGAATGTAGTTCTCAGAGACAGGATAGTAACAGACTACTGTTAGAATGTAGTTCTCAGAGACAGAGACAGGATAGTAACAGACTACTGGTAGAATGTAGTTCTCAGAGACAGGATAGTAACAGACTACTGGTAGAATGTAGTTCTCAGAGACAGGATAGTAACAGACTACTGGTAGAATGTAGTTCTCAGAGACAGGATAGTAACAGACTACTGTTAGAATGTAGTTCTCAGAGACAGAGACAGGATAGTAACAGACTACTGGTAGAATGTAGTTCTCAGAGACAGGATAGTAACAGACTACTGGTAGAATGTAGTTCTCAGAGACAGGATAGTAACAGACTACTGGTAGAATGTAGTTCTCAGAGACAGGATAGTAACAGACTACTGGTAGAATGTAGTTCTCAGAGACAGGACGGTAACAGACTACTGGTAGAATGTAGTTCTCAGAGACAGGATAGTAACAGACTACTGGTAGAATGTAGTTCTCAGAGACAGGATAGTAACAGACTACTGGTAGAATGTAGTTCTCAGAGACAGGATAGTAACAGACTACTGGTAGAATGTAGTTCTCAGAGACAGGATAGTAACAGACTACTGTTAGAATGTAGTTCTCAGAGACAGGATAGTAACAGACTACTGTTAGAATGTAGTTCTCAGAGACAGAGACAGGATAGTAACAGACTACTGGTAGAATGTAGTTCTCAGAGACAGGATAGTAACAGACTACTGGTAGAATGTAGTTCTCAGAGACAGGATAGTAACAGACTACTGGTAGAATGTAGTTCTCAGAGACAGGATAGTAACAGACTACTGGTAGAATGTAGTTCTCAGAGACAGGATAGTAACAGACTACTGGTAGAATGATTCCATAAAGAAACAATGAAATGGTTTGAAGTTCTGTACTGATCTTCTGACATCCTAACAGCAGCCTCTTCTCATCCTCATCGATCCGAACGTTGGACATATTTAGAGAAGAACTCCTCTCATCTCAAGGTCCAGGAAATGGAAGCTTGGTCCCATTCCACCAACAACACAGGAAGGACAGACCGGCTAGCTGGACGGACAGACAGATTCTGAGTACCAGTCAACAAACAGTTGGAAGATTCAACAGCATGAGGTTATCTAGCCTTCTTTCCAAGATTTACTATCTGTGTCCTGCACCTGAAAGATACTGGATATCTGTAGGACACCACTTCTAGTGATATGAGGATATCTGTAGGACACTACTTCTAGTGATATCAGGATATCTGTAGGACACTACTTCTAGTGATATGAGGATATCTGTAGGACACTACTTCTGTAGGACACTACTTCTAGTGATATGAGGATATCTGTAGGACACCACTTCTAGTGATATGAGGATATCTGTAGGACACCACTTCTAGTGATATGAGGATATCTGTAGGACACTACTTCTGTAGGACACTACTCCTAGCGATATGAGGATATCTGTAGGACACCACTTCTAGTGATATGAGGATATCTGTAGGACACTACTTCTGTAGGACACTACTCCTAGTGATATGAGGATATAGGACACTACTTCTAGTGATATGAGGATATAGGACACTACTTCTATAGGACACTACTTCTAGGGATATGAGGATATAGGACACTACTTCTGTAGGACACTACTTCTAGGGATATGAGGATATCTATAGGACACTACTTCTGATCTAGTCATATGATTAATTACAGACAGGATAGTACCAGTCTGGACAGGTGTGATTGATTACAGACCGGATAGTACCAGTCTGGACAGATATGATTAATTACAGACAGGATAGTACCAGTCTGGACAGATATGATTAATTACAGACAGGATAGTACCAGTCTGGACAGATATGATTAATTACAGACAGGATAGTACCAGTCTGGACAGATATGATTAATTACAGACAGGATAGTACCAGTCTAGACAGATATGACTCATTACAGACAGGATGGAACCAGTCTGGACAGACATGACTCATTACAGACAGGATAGTACCAGTCTGGACAGACATGACTCATTACAGACAGGATAGTACCAGTCTGGACAGATATGATTAATTACAGACAGGATAGTACCAGTCTGGACAGATATGATTAATTACAGACAGGATAGTACCAGTCTGGACAGATATGATTAATTACAGACAGGATAGTACCAGTCTGGACAGATATGATTAATTACAGACAGGATAGTACCAGTCTGGACAGATATGATTAATTACAGACAGGATAGTACCAGTCTGGACAGATGTGATTCATTACAGACAGGATAGTACCAGTCTAGACATATATATGACTCATTACAGACAGGATAGTACCAGTCTGGACAGACATGACTCATTACAGACAGGATAGTACCAGTCTGGACAGACATGACTCATTACAGACAGGATAGTACCAGTCTGGACAGATATGATTAATTACAGACAGGATAGTACCAGTCTAGACAGATATGACTCATTACAGACAGGATGGAACCAGTCTGGACAGACATGACTCATTACAGACAGGATAGTACCAGTCTGGACAGACATGACTCATTACAGACAGGATAGTACCAGTCTGGACAGAGATGTGGAGTGTGATATGGTTGATCTGAGTCTACTAATCACACAGCAGTTGAAGTTGAGTGTCTGTAATCACACTGGGTCATGGCTAAGTAGATGAGACTAACAGCTGAGTCATCATATCAATAAAAATCAAATGTTATTTGTCCCACTGCTTACGAGCCCTTTCCAACGATGCAGAGTTGAGACTTCTGTTTCAACAGAATACTCACAGACACACACACACACACACACACACCACACACACACACACACACACACACACACACACACACACACACACACCACACACACATACCACATACTTCTGTTTTCAACAGAAAACTCACAGTCATTATTAACCATCTAGATGAGGCCTCCTCCATGACACACACACACACACACACACACACACACACACACACACACACACACACACACACACACACACACACACCACAGGCGACAGGGGCGCAGACACACACACACACACACCACAGGCAAGGGGGGCACAGACACGAGCGTGAGATCATGCATCACTTATGACACCAAATGAATGAGCTGATCTGATTGGCAGAATGATAATAAACAGCCAATGAAATCCTATGACACTTCTCTCTCTCTGTCTCTCTCTCCCTCCTTCTCTTCCTCCTCTCTCCCTCCCTCCCTCCCTCCTTCTCTTCCTCCTCTCTCCCTCCCTCCCTCCTCTCTCCCTCCCTCCCTCCTCTCTCTCTCCATCCTTCTCTTCCTCCTCTCTCCCTCCCTCCCTCCTCTCTCCCTCCTTTTCTTCCTCTCTCTCCCTCCTTCTATTTCTTTCTCCCTCCCTCCCTCCCTCCCTCCCTCCCTCCCTCCCTCCCTCCCTCCCTCCCTCCCTCCCTCCCTCCCTCCCTCCTCTCTCCCTCCCTCCCTCCCTCCCTCCCTCCCTCCTCTCTCCCTCCCTCCTCTCTCTCTCCCTCCTTCTCTTCCTCCTCTCTCCCTCCCTCCCTCCTCCCTCCCTCTCTCCTCTCTCTCTCCCTACTTCTCTTCCTCCTCTCTCCCCCCTCCTTCCACCAATGTTCATGGCTATCAGTCTTTCTCCACACGTCACCTCACGTCCCCGTACACCACCCAGTGTAATTAAAATAAAGGGTTTCTAGTGGAATAAACAGTGTTCATGAGGACAGGGTAAATACATCCCATTGAGGCATGAAATTAATTAGACAACAGCATACAGGAGCAGAACAGAACAGAACAGGAGCACAACGGAACAGATCAGAGAATAGAATAGAACAGAGAACAGAACAGAGAACAGAACAGAACAGAGCAGAGAACAGAACAGAGCAGAGAACAGAACAGAACAGAACAGAGCAGAGAACAGAACAGAACAGAACAGAGCAGAGAACAGAACAGAACAGAACAGAGCAGAGAACAGAACAGAACAGAACAGAGCAGAGAACAGAACAGAACAGAACAGAACAGAGCAGAGAACAGAACAGAACAGAACAGAGCAGAGAACAGAACAAAACAGAGAACAGAGAACAGAACAGAACAGAGAACAGAACAGAGCAGGGAACAGAACAGAGAACAGAACAGAGCAGAGAACAGAACAGAGCAGAGAACAGAACAGAGAACAGAACAGGGAACAGAACAGAGAACAGAACAGAGCAGAGAACAGCACAAAGAACAGCACAGAGAAACGAACAGAGCAGAGAACAGAGCAGAGAACAGAGAACAGAACAGAGCAGAGAACAGAACAGAACAGAGAACAGAGCAGAGGCTCCGTCAAACCGCCATCCGTCACAGTCGGGTGAAATCCATCATGTAAGTGATATCTAAGTTACACAACGTTGAGGCTGGAGATCAATATTCCTCATGGCGGCTCAGCTGTGCATTGAGCTGTTACTTCAGAAGACATGAAGCCATGGGTTGTGGGTTGTCACATATGGAGCCTATCCCTGGCTGACCTGGGGTCAGGCTATAATCTAGTGGTCAGGTTATAGACTGTTATAGAGACACTGTGTCATCCAACACATTCTGCTGAGTCACATAGGGAACGTATTTAGGGCTGACCTGGGATCAGGGCATAATATAGTCGAGTGAGACACTATAACATTCTGCTAGGTCACATAGGGAACGTATTTAGGGCTGACCTGGGATCAGGAGTGAGACACTATAACATTCTGCTAGGTCACATAGGGAACGTATTTAGGGCTGACCTGGGATCAGGAGTGAGACACTATAACATTCTGCTAGGTCACATAGGGAACGTATTTAGGGCTGACCTGGGATCAGGAGTGAGACACTATAACATTCTGCTGAGTCACATAGGGAACGTATTTAGGGCTGACCTGGGATCAGGAGTGAGACACTATAACATTCTGCTAGGTCACATAGGGAACGTATTTAGGGCTGACCTGGGATCAGGAGTGAGACACTATAACATTCTGCTGAGTCACATAGGGAACGTATTTAGGGCTGACCTGGGATCAGGAGTGAGACACTATAACATTCTGCTGAGTCACACATGGAACGTATTTAGGGCTGACCTGGGATCAGGAGTGAGACACTATAACATTCTGCTGAGTCACACATGGAACGTATTTAGGGCTGACCTGGGATCAGGAGTGAGACACTATAACATTCTGCTGAGTCACATAGGGAACGTATTTAGGGCTGACCTGGGATCAGGAGTGAGACACTATAACATTCTGCTGAGTCACATAGGGAACGTATTTAGGGCTGACCTGGGATCAGGAGTGAGACACTATAACATTCTGCTGAGTCACATAGGGAACGTATTTAGGGCTGACCTGGGATCAGGAGTGAGACACTATAACATGGACTCCATCCAGGACTGCATCGATTTAATTGAATATCTCTATGTGCTGCCAACTGTAAAATAATTAAACGTAGGGATTGAACTTGATCATAATAAACACATTTTAGGGGCCAAAACGTCCGTCACATTTTATGCGGGTTTGGCCGTTCTGCTGATTGTAATTTCCACAGGCTTTCTAGGTCAGACCAGGGTTTATTGGCATCACTACTTCACGCTCCAGACCGGACACTGGGGGGCCTGGTGACTTCACGCTCCAGACCGGACACTGGGGGCCTAGTGACTTCACGCTCCAGACCGGACACTGGGGGCCTGGTGACTTCACGCTCCAGACCGGACACTGGGGGCCTGGTGACTTCACGCTCCAGACCGGACACTGGGGGCCTAGTGACTTCACGCTCCAGACCGGACACTGGGGGCCTGGTGACTTCACGCTCCAGACCGGACACTGGGGGGCCTGGTGACTTCACGTTCCAGACCGGACACTGGGGGCCTGGTGACTTCACACTCCAGACCGGACACTGGGGGACCTGGTGACTTCACGCTCCAGACCGGACACTGGGGGCCTGGTGACTTCACGCTCCAGACCGGACACTGGGGGACTGGTGACTTCACGCTCCAGACCGGACACTGGGGGGCCTGGTGACTTCACGCTCCAGACCGGACACTGGGGGCCTGGTGACTTCACACTCCAGACCGGACACTGGGGGCCTGGTGACTTCACACTCCAGACCGGACACTGGGGGCCTGGTGACTTCACACTCCAGACCGGACACTGGGGGCCTAGTGACTTCACACTCCAGACCGGACACTGGGGGGCCTGGTGACTTCACGCTCCAGACCGGACACTGGGGGCCTAGTGACTTCACACTCCAGACCGGACACTGGGGGCCTGGTGACTTCACGCTCCAGACCGGACACTGGGGGGCCTGGTGACTTCACGCTCCAGACCGGACACTGGGGGCCTGGTGACTTCACGCTCCAGACCGGACACTGGGGGCCTAGTGACTTCACGCTCCAGACCGGACACTGGGGGCCTGGTGACTTCACGCTCCAGACCGGACACTGGGGGGCCTGGTGACTTCACGTTCCAGACCGGACACTGGGGGGCCTGGTGACTTCACGCTCCAGAACGGACACTGGGGGCCTAGTGACTTCACGCTCCAGACCGGACACTGGGGGGCCTGGTGACTTCACGCTCCAGACCGGACACTGGGGGCCTGGTGACTTCACGCTCCAGACCGGACACTGGGGGGCCTGGTGACTTCACGCTCCAGACCGGACACTGGGGGACTGGTAACTTCACGCTCCAGACCGGACACTGGGGGCCTAGTGACTTCACGCTCCAGACCGGACACTGGGGGGCCTGGTGACTTCACGCTCCAGACCGGACACTGGGGGGCCTGGTGACTTCACGCTCCAGACCGGACACTGGGGGGCCTGGTGACTTCACGCTCCAGACCGGACACTGGGGGGCCTGGTGACTTCACACTCCAGACCGGACACTGGGGGGCCTGGTGACTTCACACTCCAGACCGGACACTGGGGGACCTGGTGACTTCACACTCCAGAACGGACACTGGGGACCTGGTGATTTCACATTCCAGACCGGACACTGGGGGCCTGGTGACTTCACACTCCAGACCGGACACTGGGGGACCTGGTGACTTCACACTCCAGACCGGACACTGGGGGGCATGGTGACTTCACACTCCAGACCGGACACTGGGGGGCCTGGTGACTTCACACTCCAGACCGGACACTGGGGGCCTAGTGACTTCACACTCCAGACCGGACACTGGGGGGCCTGGTGACTTCACGCTCCAGACCGGACACTGGGGGGCCTGGTGACTTCACGCTCCAGACCGGACACTGGGGGCCTGGTGACTTCACACTCCAGACCGGACACTGGGGGCCTGGTGACTTCACGCTCCAGACCGGACACTGGGGGCCTAGTGACTTCACACTCCAGACCGGACACTGGGGGCCTAGTGACTTCACGCTCCAGACCGGACACTGGGGGCCTGGTGACTTCACACTCCAGACCGGACACTGGGGGGCCTGGTAACTTCACGCTCCAGACCGGACACTGGGGGCCTGGTGACTTCACGCTCCAGACCGGACATATAACCAAGACTGACCTTAGATCAGTCTAATGTAGAGGAAGTCACCATCACATAAACTGCGTGTGGTATATAACCAAGACTGACCTGGGATCAATCTAATGTAGAGGACGTCACCATCACATAAACTGTGGGTGCGTCACAGGAGGCTGGTGGCACCTATTTTGGGGGGAGGAAGGGCTTGTGGTAAAGGCTGGGGTGGAATAGTTTCTATGTGTTTGATGCCATTCCATTCGCTCCGTTCCAGCCATTATTATGAGCCGTCCTCCCCTTAGCAGCTTCCACGGGGGTGTGTGTGTGTGTGTCTCTGTCCGTCCGTCCGTCCGTCCGTTCAAAGAATTCAAACCATTTTGTTTCAATATGAACCTTTTCTTTTACAGGTTAATATGTTTAGGCCCGGTCCCAGATCTGCGGTCTCCCCCCTATCCTCGGACGTCCGACGGACGGACGGACGGACGGACGGACGTCATGCCCCCGTCCGTCCGTTCAAACAAATACAAATCATGACAAAAACAAAGTGATTAACCAGTCATAACTAGCCAATGGCAATGCAAATTACACAGTAAGCAACCAATTGATTAAACACAGGATAGCAATAACCATATTTATTTGATGAGATCCATGATTTTGTTTTCCTGTGTTCCCCATACTCTCTTTCTTCTTACCTGACCGTCCGTCCGTCCGTGTGTGTGTGTGTGTGTGTGTCTGTGTGTGTGTGTGTGTGTGTGTGTCTGTGTGTCTGTGTGTGTGTGTGTGTGTGTGTGTCTGTGTGTGTGTGTGTGTGTGTGTGTGTGTGTATGTCTCTCTCTCTCCAGATCAAAGTGTAATCCATCCAGAGGAAGTCAGACACTGGCGTCTGGGGAGAACATGAAACCCATGAACCCTCCACAGAGGGACAGCAACCAGCCAGCCAGTGTCCGTGAATCATCCACAGAGGGAGAGCAACCAGCCAGCCAGTGTCCGTGAATACTCCACAGAGGGAGAGCAACCAGCCAGCCAGTGTCCGTGAATACTCCACAGAGGGAGAGCAACCAGCCAGCCAGTGTCCGTGAATCATCCACAGAGGGAGAGCAACCAGCCAGTCAGTGTCCGTGAATCCTCCACAGAGGGAGAGCAACCAGCCAGTGTCCGTGAATCCTCCACAGAGGGAGAGCAACCAGCCAGTCAGTGTCCGTGAATCCTCCACAGGGGGAGAACAACCAGCCAGTGTCCGTGAATACTCCACAGAGGGACAGCAACCAGCCAGCCAGTGTCCGTGAATCATCCACAGAGGGAGAGCAACCAGCCAGCCAGTGTCCGTGAATACTCCACAGAGGGAGAGCAACCAGCCAGCCAGTGTCCGTGAACCCTCCACAGAGGGAGAGCAACCAGCCAGTCAGTGTCCGTGAATACTCCGCAGAGGGAGAGCAACCAGCCAGTCAGTGTCCGTGAATCCTCCACAGAGGGAGAGCAACCAGCCAGTGTCCGTGAATCATCCACAGAGGGAGAGCAACCAGCCAGTGTCCGTGAATCCTCAACAGAGGGAGAGCAACCAGCCAGTCAGTGTCCGTGAATCCTCCACAGGGGGAGAGCAACCAGCCAGTCAGTGTCCGTGAATCCTCCACAGGGGGAGAGAAACCAGCCAGCCAGTGTCCGTGAACCCTCCACAGAGGGAGAGCAACCAGCCAGTCAGTGTCCGTGAATCCTCCACAGGGGGAGAGCAACCAGCCAGCCAGTGTCCGTGAATCCTCCACAGAGGGAGAGAAACCAGCCAGCCAGTGTCCGTGAATCCTCCACAGAGGGAGAGCAACCAGCCAGTGTCCGTGAATCCTCCACAGAGGGACAGCAACCAGCCAGCCAGTGTCCGTGAACCCTCCACAGAGGGAGAGCAACCAGCCAGCCAGTGTCCGTGAATCCTCCACAGAGGGAGAGCAACCAGCCAGCCAGTGTCCGTGAATCCTCCACAGAGGGAGAGCAACCAGCCAGCCAGTGTCCGTGAATCCTCCACAGAGGGAGAGCAACCAGCCAGCCAGTGTCCGTGAACTGGAATTGGGCTCTGGTCAACAGTAGTGTTCTATATAGGGAATAGGGCTCTGGTCAACAGTAGTGTTCTATATAGGGAATAGGGCTCTGGTCAACAGTAGTGTTCTATATAGGGAATAGGGCTCTGGTCAACAGTAGTGTTCTATATAGGGAATAGGGCTCTGGTCAACAGTAGTGTTCTATATAGGGAATAGGGCTCTGGTCAACAGTAGTGTTCTATATAGGGAATAGGGCTCTGGTCAACAGTAGTGTTCTATATAGGGAATAGGACTCTGGTCAACAGTAGTGTTCTATATAGGGAATAGGGCTCTGGTCAACAGTAGTGTTCTATATAGGGAATAGGGCTCTGGTCAACAGTAGTGTTCTATATAGGGAATAGGGCCCTGGTCAACAGTAGTGTACTATATAGGGAATAGGGCTCTGGTCAACAGTAGTGTTCTATATAGGGAATAGGGCTCTGGGCAACAGTAGTGTACTATATAGGGAATAGGGCCCTGGTCAACAGTAGTGTACTATATAGGGAATAGGGCTCTGGTCAACAGTAGTGTTCTATATAGGGAATAGGGCTCTGGTCAACAGTAGTGTTCTATATAGGGAATAGGGCTCTGGTCAACAGTAGTGTTCTATATAGGGAATAGGGCTCTGGTCAACAGTAGTGTTCTATATAGGGAATAGGGCTCCATTTGTGACTCAGACAAGGTGTCATATACACCATATCCAGACCTGGGTTCATGACCTACAAGTTAACCAGGTTAATGTTTCCGTCATGTTCGTACTACTATCGATTTAGAAAGATGGAGAGTTACTTCACGTCGAAAAGACAACAAGAGCTGCCTCCACTATTCCAGCATCATTTCAACAACAGGACCTGCCTCCACTATTCCAGCATCATTTCAACAACAGGACCTGCCTCCACTATTCCAGCATCATTTCAACAACAGGAGCTGCCTCCACTATTCCAGCATCATTTCAACAACAGGACCTGCCTCCACTATTCCAGCATCATTTCAACAATAGGAGCTGCCTCCACTATTCCAGCATCATTTCAACAACAGGAGCTGCCTCCACTATTCCAGCATCATTTCAACAACAGGAGCTGCCTCCACTATTCCAGCATCATTTCAACAGGAGCTGCTGCCACTATTCCAGCATCATTTCAACAACAGGAGCTGCCTCCACTATTCCAGCATCATTTCAACAACAGGAGCTGCCTCCACTATTCCAGCATCATTTCAACAGGAGCTGCTGCCACTATTCCAGCATCATTTCAACAACAGGAGCTGCCTCCACTATTCCAGCATCATTTCAACAACAGGAGCTGCCTCCACTATTCCAGCATCAGTTCAACAACAGGAGCTGCCTCCACTATTCCAGCATCATTTCAACAACAGGAGCTGCCTCTACTATTCCAGCATCATTTCAACAACAGGACCTGCTGCCACTATTCCAGCATAATTTCAACAACAGGAGCTGCCTCCACTATTCCAGCACCATTTCAACAGGAGCTGCCTCCACTATTCCAGCATCACTTCAACATAAACATGATGATGGCTGTCTATAGTTTTTATTTCTGTTTGTGTGTGTGTGTGTGTGTGTGTGTGTGTGTGTGTGTGTGTGTGTGTGTGTGTGTGTGTGTGTGTGTGTGTGTGTGTGAGTGTGTGCATGCGTGTGTGTGCACGTAGAAAACATGTTGACTCCCTACTCGTAGAGAAACACCAATGCCATCGTCCTCTCTTTCATGTTGCTGAAACAGTCTACAGTACAGGGTCTATGACTCTGTCCTACAGTACATACAGTGCCCTACATTTAACCAGGGCCCTATTCCACGTATAGTGCCCTACATTTAACCAGGGCCCTATTCCATTTATAGTGCCCTACATTTAACCAGGGCCCTATTCCACGTATAGTGCCCTACATTTAACCAGGGCCCTATTCCATTTATAGTGCCCTACATTTAACCAGGGCCCTATTCCATGTATAGTGCCCTACATTTAACCAGGGCCCTATTCTATTTATAGTGCCCTACATTTAACCAGGGCCCTATTCCATGTATAGTGCCCTACATTTAACCAGGGCCCTATTCTATTTATAGTGCCCTACATTTAACCAGGGCCCATAAGGTTCCATTTGGGACAAGGCCCTGTGTAGAAGCAGCCTGTGCAGAACAGTGTCGTCTCCACAGAACAACTTGACATGAATAAATCAATAAGGTAAAACGTTCTCCTAACTTATGGGAAGTTTGATAGTTAGAACACAACGAAAAAAATACATTTACCAACAACAACAAAAAACAAATCTTATGTAAAAACATTTCATCTATATTTTGTTTCCCGGGAAAAGAGGACACACAACAACAAACGTTCAGGTTGTTCAGATTATCAGAGCATTATTTAGTCTCTTCTTTCACCGTACTCCCCCCAGCGCGTCTTTTTGTTTCGTTTGTCTTTGTTGTCGTGTTCTGAATATCTAAACTAGTATAAGTTACGACTATCTCTGATTGGCGTTCGTAACATCCTCTCTGTGCTCCTCTCCTGTCTTGGTTCTCAACATCCTCTCTGGTCTCCTCTCCTGTCTGGGTTCTCAACATCCTCTCTGGTCTCCTCTCCTGTCTGGGTTCTCAACATCCTCTCTGGTCTCCTCTCCTGTCTGGGTTCTCAACATCCTCTCTGGTCTCCTCTCCTGTCTGGGTTCTCAACATCCTCTCTGGTCTCCTCTCCTGTCTGGGTTCTCAACATCCTCTCTGGGCTCCTCTCCTGTCTTGGTTCTCAACATCCTCTCTGGGCTCCTCTCCTGTCTGGGTTCTCAACATCCTCTCTGGGCTCCTCTCCTGTCTGGGTTCTCAACATCCTCTCTGGGCTCCTCTCCTGTCTTGGTTCTCAACATCCTCTCTGGTCTCCTCTCCTGTCTGGGTTCTCAACATCCTCTCTGGGCTCCTCTCCTGTCTGGGTTCTCAACATCCTCTCTGGGCTCCTCTCCTGTCTTGGTTCTCAACATCCTCTCTGGGCTCCTCTCCTGTCTGGGTTCTCAACATCCTCTCTGGGCTCCTCTCCTGTCTGGGTTCTCAACATCCTCTCTGGGCTCCTCTCCTGTCTGGGTTCTCAACATCCTCTCTGGGCTCCTCTCCTGTCTGGGTTCTCAACATCCTCTCTGGGCTCCTCTCCTGTCTGGGTTCTCAACATCCTCTCTGGTCTCCTCTCCTGTCTGGGTTCTCAACATCCTCTCTGGGCTCCTCTCCTGTCTGGGTTCTCAACATCCTCTCTGGGCTCCTCTCCTGTCTGGGTCCTCAACATCCTCTCTGGTCTCCTCTCCTGTCTGGGTTCTCAACATCCTCTCTGGGCTCCTCTCCTGTCTACCTGGTGACAACCCAGGCTGAGGTTCTCAACATCCTCTCTGGGCTCCTCTCCTGTCTGGGTTCTCAACATCCTCTCTGGGCTCCTCTCCTGTCTGGGTTCTCAACATCCTCTCTGGTCTCCTCTCCTGTCTGGGTTCTCAACATCCTCTCTGGTCTCCTCTCCTGTCTACCTGGTGACATTTGGGGTTAAACGCTCAACAAACAAAGAGAGAGGAGCTGCAGAGTGGTGGAGAGGATTTGGAAACAGGTGGGAGGGGGGGGTGAGTTCCTAATGAAAGACACAGAGGGAAATGTGAGTTCCTAAATGTAAGATATAGAGGGAAATGTGAGTTTGATGTGACTAGTACAATCTAACGCATCTCCAGCCTACACTCACCACTTCCATCTGACTCCCCCCCCTGCAGTGTGTAGGATGTATAGTGGAATATTGGAGGAATGAGCCAATCACTTTCTCTCCCTGAAGCCCAGTGTCACCGAAGTAGCGGAAACAATGTGGGAGACAACTGACAATTCCACTAACTACAGCCGCCAGTACCCAGGTACAACTGACAGTTCCACTAACTACAGCCACCAGTACCGAGGTACAACTGACAATTCCACTTACTACAGCCACCAGTACCCAGGTACAACCCATTATACTGACCCAGGTACAACCCATTATACTGACCCAGGTACAACCCATTATACTGACCCAGGTACAACCCATTATCCTGACCCAGGTACAACCCATTATACTGACCCAGGTACAACCCATTATACTGACCCAGATACAACCCATTATACTGACCCAGGTACAACCCATTATACTGACCCAGGTACAACCCAAGTACAACCCATTATACTGACCCAGGTCCAACCCATTATACTGACCCAGCTACAACCCATTATACTGACCCAGGTACAACCCATTATACTGACCCAGGTACAACCCATTATACTGACCCAGGTACAACCCATTATACTGACCCAGGTACAACCCATTATACTGACCCAGGTACAACCCATTATACTGACACAGATACAACCCATTATACTGACCCAGGTACAACCCATTATACTGACCCAGGTACAACCCAAGTACAACCCATTATACTGACCCAGGTCCCACCCATTATACTGACCCAGGTACAACCCATTATACTGACCCAGGTACAACCCATTATACTGACCCAGGTACAACCCATTATACTGACCCAGGTACAACCCATTATACTGACCCAGGTACAACCCAAGTACAACCCATTATACTGACCCAAGTACAACCCATTATACTGACCCAGGTACAACCCAAGTACAACCCATTATACTGACCCAAGTACAACCCATTATACTGACCCAGGTACAACCCATTATACTGACCCAGGTACAACCCATTATACTGACCCAGGTACAACCCATTATACTGACCCAGGTACAACCCATTATACTGACCCAGGTACAACCCATTATACTGACCCAGGTACAACCCATTATACTGACCCAGGTACAACCCATTATACTGACCCAAGTACAACCCATTATACTGACCCAGGTACAACCCAAGTACAACCCATTATACTGACCCAGGTACAACCCATTATACTGACCCAGGTACAACCCAAGTACAACCCATTATACTGACCCAAGTACAACCCATTATACTGACCCAGGTACAACCCAAGTACAACCCATTATACTGACCCAGGTACAACCCATTATACTGACCCAGGTACAACCCATTATACTGACCCAGGTACAACCCATTATACTGACCCAAGTACAACCCATTATACTGACCCAGGTACAACCCAAGTACAACCCATTATACTGACCCAAGTACAACCCATTATACTGACCCAGGTACAACCCAAGTACAACCCATTATACTGACCCAAGTACACCCCATTATACTGACCCAGGTACAACCCATTATACTGACCCAGGTACAACGAGTGTCCTGTTATCATAAAAATAAAACACATTCGGGAAAAACAAAACAAGCAGAGACCTTTGATTGAACTGTTGATTGCAACTTAAAAGGCAAATTAGGTGATTTAAAAAGGGTCCTATTTTACAACCCCCTCATAAATAATGTAGGTCAGCTAGATACAGTATAGTTGTTGTTGTTGTGTTCAGAACAGGAAACAGTTTCTACTACAGTCAGATTCTTCCACCCACCTTCTGGCATCTTAAAGGAGGAAGAGGTTCTTGTCTGATGGTATGAAAGATGTTAAACATTACCAAGGACCACTTCCTTCCAAACTTCCTTCTATTTTCTTCTGCTGTACATAAGGAGAAATAAACAACGGCTTTGGGCAAGATGAACCAGGAGAGTATGTTTCATTGTTGGCCAATCAATGCCAATGGTAGCTCCCTTCTATAAACTACCACTCACCCAACTAAACACACATCTTCTCAAAACCTTGTTAAAAACCTAAACCAATAAAAATACTGTTTCCTGAATTTGGACTGAAGTTCAATCCCTCCTGTTAATCTATAGTTTTGACAAGCAGCAGACATTGGGAGAAAGAGGTTGGCTGGCAATAAATGCATTCCGGAATGTTTACTGTTTCCTGTGGAATGTCTCGGAACACACAGAACACTCGGAAAACACAGAACCCTCGGAACACACAGAACCCTCGGAACATAGAACCCTCAGAACATAGAACCCTCGGAACACACAGAACCCTCAGAACATAGAACCCTCGGATCACACAGAACCCTCGGAACACACAGAACCCTCGGAACACACAGAACCCTCGGAACACACAGAACCCGCTGAACACACCGTACCACTACTGGCTCAGGACCAAAACAGCTTCGACAACAATTAGGGATATACAGAAAACAGAGAGGGAAGGAAGGAGAGAAGACTTGCAGCAGGAAACAAGTGAAAGAATGTTTTTGTTTTTGTTTTGTGGGAGGCAGGCTGGGATTTCAAAGTGGAGCCTTTTTTAGACCCATTTGTGGTTTTACACTCTTATATAGAAAGATAGAAACAGGCCCTCTGATTTGACAAACTGAACTCTATCGGAGAAGTAGTTGGTAAACCAGGCGAGGTAATCATTTGAGAAACCAAGGCTGTTGAGTCTGCCAATGAGAATGTGGTGATTGACAGAGTCGAAAGCTTTGGCCAGGTCGATGAATGTGGCTGTACAGTAATGTCTCTTATCGATGGCGGTTATGATATCGTTTAGGACCTTGAGTGTGGCTGAGGTGCACCCATGACCAGCTCTGAAACCAGATTGCATAGCGGAGAAGATATGGGGAGATAATGGTCGGTAATCTGTTTGTTAACTTGGCTTTCGAAGACTTTAGAAAGGCAGGGTAGGATAGATATGAGTCTGTAGCAGTTTGGGTCTAGAGTGGCTCCCCCTTAGAAGACGGGGATGACCGCTGCAGCTTTCCAATCTTTGGGGATCTCAGACGATACGAAATAGAGGTTGAACAGGCTAGTGATAGGGGTTGCAACAATTTAGGCAGATCATTTTAGAAAGAGAGGGTCCAGATTGTCTAGCCAGGCTGATTTGTAGGAGTCCAGATTTTGCAGCTCTTTCAGAACATCAGCTATCTGGATTTGGGAGAAGGAGAAAGGGGGAGGCTTGGGCAAGTTGCTGTGGGGGGTGCAGGGCTGTTGACCAGGGTAGGAGTAGCCAGGTGGAAAGCATGGCTAACCGAAGAAAAATGCTTATTGAAATTCTCAATTATAGTGGATTTACCGGTGGGGACAGTGTTTCCTAGCCTCAGTGCAGTGGGCAGCTGGGAGGAGGTGCTCTTGATCTCCATTCTACAGGATGCAAATTTCTGCTTGAAAAGGCTAGACTTAGCTTTCCTAACTGCCTCTGTATATTGGTTCCTAACATCTCTGAAAAGTTGCATATCATGGGGGCTGTTCAATGCTAATGCAGAACACCACAGGATATTTTTGTGCTGGTCAAGGGCAGTCAGGTCGGGAGAGAACCAAGGGCTATATCTGTTCCTGGTTCTACATTTCTTGAATGGGGCATGCTTATTTAAGATGGTGAGGACGGCACTTTTAAAGAATGACCAGGCATCCTCTACTGACGGGATGAGGTCAATATCCTTCCAGGATACCCGGGCCAGGTCGATTAGAAAGGCCCGCTCGCTGAAGTGTTTCAGGGAGCGTTTGACAGTGATGAGGGGTGGTCGTTTGACCGCAGACACATTACGGATGCAGGCAATGAGGCAGTGATCGCTGAGATCCTGGTTGAAAACAGCAGAGGTATATTTGGAGGGCAAGTTGGTTAGGATGATATCTATGAGGGTGCCCGTGTTTACAGATTTGGGGTTGTACCTGGTGGATTCATTGATAATTTATGTGAGATTGAGGGCATCCAGCTTAGATTGTAGGACGGCCTGGGTGTTAAGCATATCCCAGTTTAGGTCACCTAACAGTATAAACTCTGAAGATACATGGGGGGCAATTAATTCACATATGGTATCCAGGGCTGAGGGGGGTCTATAACAAGCGGAAACAGTGAGAGACTTATTCCTGGAAAGGTGGATTTTTAACAGTAGTAGTTCAAACTGTTTTGGCACAGACCTAGATAGTATAACAGAACTCTGCAGGCTCTCTCTGCAGTAGATTGCAACTCCGCCCCCTTTGGCAGTTCTATCTTGTCGGAAAATGTTATAGTTAGGGATTGACATTTCAGGGGTTTTGGTGGCCTTCCTGAGCCAGGATTCATCTGGGTTGGCAGAGTGTGCTAAAGCAGTGAATAAAACAAAACTTAGGGAGGAGGTTTCTAATGTTAACGTGCATGAAACCAAGGCTATTACGGTTACAGAAGTCATCAAAAGAGAGCGCCTGGGGAATAGGAGTGGAGCTAGGCACTGCAGGGCCTGGATTCACCTCTACATCACCAGAGGAAGAGAGGAGGAGAAGGACAAGGGTACGGCTAAAAGCTATGAGAATTGGTCGCCTAGTACGTTCAGAACAGAGAGTAAAAGAAACAGATTTCTGGGCGCGAGGTAGAATAGATTCAAGGCATAATGTCCAGACCAAGGTACGGTAGGATGTGAATACAGTGGAGGTAAGCCTGTACATAGAGTGACAATGAAAGAGATATTGTCTCTAGGAATGTCATTTAAACCAGGTGATGTCACCGAAATGTTTCAAGGGTCTGCATCAGTGGCTTCTTGTGTGGAAGCCTGGAGATGCTAAATGTGTTGGTTAATTACAGTGAGATCGGCAGTTATTTGATTGGCAATCCCCGGCTGACCAAATTTCACTGACTACCCAGGTACAACCCAATATACTGAAGACAGACCCCCCCAGGTACAACCCATTATACTGACCCAAGTACAACCCAGTAAACTGACCCAGGTACAACCCATTATACTGACCCAGGTACAACCCAATATACTGACCCAGGTACAACCCATTATACTGACCCAGGTACAACCCATTATACTGACCCAGGTACAACCCATTATACTGAGGACAGACCCACCCAGGTACAACCCAATATACTGAAGACAGACCCCCCCAGGCACAACCCATTATACTGAAGACAGACCCACCCAGGTACAACCCAATATACTGAAGACAGACCCACCCAGGTACAACCCAATATACTGAAGACAGACCCACACAGGTACAACCCATTACACTGAAGACAGACCCACCCAGGTACAACCCAATATACTGAAGACAGACCCCCCCAGGTACAACCCATTATACTGACCCAGGTACAACCCATTATACTGACCCAGGTACCACCAGGATTCCTAGCAGAGTTGGGTTCAATTCCAGTCTATTCTGGAAGGACACCAGAATTCCACTTCCAATTATCTTCAATGCTTTTAAATTGGGACAATTTGGAATTTTAATTAGTTTGACTTTCTTAATTGACCGGAATTGAAATAATTGACCTGAACCCTGATTCCCAGTTCTACTGGGGCCCATGAAAGAGTTTCCTGCGTGGGTTCTGCCTCGTTCCATTACCTTCATCTGACATGATTACAGGCAGAATAAATTCCTTCCTGAGTTTATTAAAGGAGCATTCTGTAGTTGCTATATCCATTTTTCAACTCGTAAATTATTCATATGTACCCATTGATTCTTGAAGAGGGGGGTTCTTGAAGAGGGGGGAGGGGGGGGAGGGATATAAATCACAGCAACACCTCCATTCTATTCCAGTATGTTCTGGGGGGGGGGGGGGGCATAAATCACAACAACACCTCTATTCTATTCCAGAATGCTCTGGAAGTAGATTGTAGCAAAGGAAATGTAATCCCAACTGTATCTGCCTGGCCACGTCATGATGAATGGGAGGTAGAGAGACAGAGAAGTTATAACTGGGCCAAGACCTCTTCCTGGTGTATAAAATACATACTATACTGCTTCGCCAAGATCCACACACAGACACGCAGACACACAGACACACAGGAAAATTCCAGACCGCAAACAATTAGCATGACAGGTATGCTACAGGCCAGAGCCCAGAAAACGATTTCACCAGCAATGAGAAGAACATTCACCGTCTTAAAATGGATTCTCGGTTCTCCCAGACAACCTTGGGAGTTTGGAGTGTGTGTGTGTGTGTGTGTGTGTGTGTGTGTGTGTGTGTGTGTGTGTGTGTGTGTGTGTGTGTGTGTGTGTGTGTGTGTGTGCGGAAACAGGCAGTGAGGGAGTCTTGACACTTGCCCTGGGAATGTAGAGCCTGTCTGGTAAACGGAACTGAATAGTGACCTTTGACCCTCCTCAAACAGACATAAACTGCATCTCAAATGGAGCCCTATTCCCTATATAGACCACTACTGTTGACCAGAGCCCTATTCCCTATATAGAACACTACTGTGGACCAGAGCCCTTTTCCCTATATAGTACACTACTGTTGACCAGGGCCCTATTCCCTATATAGAACACTACTGTTGACCAGAGCCCTATTCCCTATATAGAACACTACTGTTGACCAGAGCCCTATTCCCTATATAGAACACTACTGTTGACCAGAGCCCTATTCCCTATATAGAACACTACTGTTGACCAGAGCCCTATTCCCTATATAGAACACTACTGTTGACCAGAGCCCTATTCCCTATATAGAACACTACTGTTGACCAGAGCCCTATTCCCTATATAGAACACTACTGTTGACCAGAGCCCTATTCCCTATATAGAACACTACTGTTGACCAGAGCCCTATTCCCTATATAGAACACTACTGTTGACCAGAGCCCTATTCCCTATATAGAACACTACTGTTGACCAGAGCCCTATTCCCTATATAGAACACTACTGTGGACCAGAGCCCTATTCCCTATATAGAACACTACTGTTGACAAGAGCCCTATTCCCTATATAGAACACTACTGTTGACCAGAGCCCTATTCCCTATATAGTACACTACTGTGGACCAGAGCCCTATTCCCTATATAGAACACTACTGTTGACCAGAGCCCTATTCCCTATATAGAACACTACTGTTGACCAGAGCCCTATTCCCTATATAGTACACTACTGTTGACCAGAGCCCTATTCCCTATATAGTACACTACTGTTGACCAGAGCCCTATTCCCTATATAGTAAACTACTGTGGACCAGAGCCCTTTTCCCTATATAGAACACTACTGTTGACCAGAGCCCTATTCCCTATATAGAACACTACTGTTGACCAGAGCCCTATTCCCTATATAGAACACTACTGTTGACCAGAGCCCTATTCCCTATATAGAACACTACTGTTGACCAGAGCCCTATTCCCTATATAGAACACTACTGTTGACCAGGGCCCTATTCCCTATATAGAACACTACTGTGGACCAGAGCCCTTTTCCCTATATAGTACACTACTGTGGACCAGAGCCCTATTCCCTATATAGTACACTACTGTTGACCAGAGCCCTATTCCCTATATAGAACACTACTGTTGACCAGAGCCCTATTCCCTATATAGAACACTACTGTTGACCAGAGCCCTATTCCCTATATAGAACACTACTGTTGACCAGAGCCCTATTCCCTATATAGAACACTTGTAACGATTCTCTTCTTGTGAAGTAGAGGCGGACCAAAGCGCAGCGTGGTGGTTGTTCATTGTATTTATTGACGACACTATACATGAACAAACTAACGGAAAAAAACAAGAAACGTGAGAACTCAAAACAGCCCTGTCTGGTGCAAACACAAAAACAGGAACAATCACCCACAAACA
Source organism: Oncorhynchus mykiss (assembly GCF_013265735.2). Taxonomy (NCBI): domain Eukaryota; kingdom Metazoa; phylum Chordata; class Actinopteri; order Salmoniformes; family Salmonidae; genus Oncorhynchus; species Oncorhynchus mykiss. The sequence goes on along the minus strand of NC_048587.1, from coordinate 7,146,919 downwards.
CACAGTGAAACCCAGGCTACCTAAATATGGTTCCCAATCAGAGACAATGACGAACACCTGCCTCTGATTGAGAACCATATCAGGCCGAACATAGAACTAGACCAAAACATAGAAAAACAAACATAGACTGCCCACCCAACTCACGCCCTGACCATACTAAATAAATACAAAAACAAAGGAAATAGAGGTCAGAACGTGACAGTACCCCCCCCCAAAGGTGCGGACTCCGGCCGCAAAACCTTGACCTATAGGGGAGGGTCTGGGTGGGCGTCTGTCCGCGGTGGCGGTTCTGGCGCGGGACGCGGACCCCACTTCGCCATTGTCTCAGTCCGCCTTATTGTCCGCCTCCGTGGCTTACTCACCATGCCCACCCCTCTCAATGACCCCACTGGACAGAGGGGCTGCTTGGGACAGAGGGGCAGCTTCTCGGGACAGAGGGACAGCTGCTCGGGACAGAGGGACAGCTGCTCGGGACAGAGGGACAGCTGCTCGGGACAGAGGGACAGCTGCTCGGGACAGAGGGACAGCTGCTCGGGACAGAGGGACAGCTGCTCGGGACAGAGGGACAGCTGCTCCGGGCGGAGGGGCTCTAGCGGCCCCTGGCTGACTGGCGGCACTGGCGGCCCCTGGCTGACTGGCGGCCCCTGGCTGACTGGCGGCACTGGCGGCCCCTGGTTGACTGGCGGCGCTGGCGCTGGGCTGACTGGCGGCACTGGCGGCCCCTGGTTGACTGGCGGCACTGGCGGCCCCTGGCTGACTGGCGGCACTGGCGGCCCCTGGCTGACTGGCGGCACTGGCGGCCCCTGGCTGACTGGCGGCACTGGCGGCCCCTGGCTGACTGGCGGCACTGGCGGCCCCTGGCTGACGGGCGGCATTGGCGGCTCCTGGCAGACGGGCGGCACTGGCGGCGCTGGGCAGACGGGCGGCGCTGGGCAAACGGGCGGCACTGGCGGCGCTGGGCAGACGGGCGGCACTGGCGGCGCTGGGCAGACGGGCGGCACTGGCGGCGCTGGGCAGACGGGAAGCTCCGATGGCGCCGGGCAGACGCGAAGCTCTGGCAGAGGCGCCGGGCAGACGGGAAGCTCCGGCAGAGGCGCCGGACAGGCGGGAGGCTCCGGCAGAGGCGCCGGACAGGCGGGAGGCTCCGGCAGAGGCGCCGGACAGGCGGGAGGCTCCGGCAGAGGCGCCGGACAGGCGGGAGGCTCCGGCAGAGGCGCCGGACAGGCGGGAGGCTCCGGCAGAGGCGCCGGACAGGCGGGAGGCTCCGGCAGAGGCGCCGGACAGGCGGGAGGCTCCGGCAGAGGCGCCGGACAGGCGGGAGGCTCCGGCAGCGGCGCCGGACAGGCGGGAGGCTCCGGCAGCGGCGCCGGACAGGCGGGAGGCTCCGGCAGAGGCGCCGGACAGGCGGGAGGCTCCGGCAGAGGCGCCGGACAGGCGGGAGGCTCCGGCAGAGCTGGAGAGGAGGAAGGCTCTGGACGGATGGGCCGGAGAGACAGCCTGGTACGGGGAGCTGCCACCGGAGGGCTGGGGTGTGGAGGTGGTGACGGATAGACCGGGCCGTGCAGGCGCACTGGAGCTCTTGAGCACCGAGCCTGCCCAACCTTACCCGGTTGAATGGTCCCGGTCGCCCTGCCAGTGCGGCGAGGTGGAATAGCCCGCACTGGGCTATGCAGGCGAACCGGGGACACCGTGCGCAAGGCTGGTGCCATGTAAGCCGGCCCAAGGAGACGCACTGGAGACCAGATGCGTAGAGCCGGCTTCATGGCACTTGGCTCGATGCCCACTCTAGCCCGGCCGATACGCGGAGCTGGAATGTACCGCACCGGGCTGTGCACCCGCACTGGGGACACCGTGCGCTCCACCGCATAACACGGTGCCTGCCCGGTCTCTCTAGCCCCCCGGTAACCACAGGAAGTTGGCTCAGGTCTCCTACCTGGCGTAGCCATACTCCCTGTTAGCCCCCCCCCCAAGAAATTTTTGGGGCTGACTCCCGGGCTTCCATCCACGACGCCGCGCTGCCTCCTCGTACCAGCGCCTCTCCGCTTTCGCCGCCTCCCGTTCTTCCTTGGGGCGGCGATATTCTCCTGGCTGAGCCCAAGGTCCTTTACCGTCTAATTCGTCCTCCCATGTCCATACCTCCTCGCGCTGCTCCTGCTGCTGCTTTCTCCTTTGCCCATTACCACACCGCTTGGTCCTGTTGTGGTGGGTGATTCTGTAACGATTCTCTTCTTGTGAAGTAGAGGCGGACCAAAGCGCAGCGTGGTGGTTGTTCATTGTATTTATTGACGACACTATACATGAACAAACTAACGGAAAAAAACAAGAAACGTGAGAACTCAAAACAGCCCTGTCTGGTGCAAACACAAAAACAGGAACAATCACCCACAAACACACAGTGAAACCCAGGCTACCTAAATATGGTTCCCAATCAGAGACAATGACGAACACCTGCCTCTGATTGAGAACCATATCAGGCCGAACATAGAACTAGACCAAAACATAGAAAAACAAACATAGACTGCCCACCCAACTCACGCCCTGACCATACTAAATAAATACAAAAACAAAGGAAATAGAGGTCAGAACGTGACAACACTACTGTTGACCAGAGCCCTATTCCCTATATAGAACACTACTGTTGACCAGGGCCCTATTCCCTATATAGAACATTACTGTGGACCAGAGCCCTTTTCCCTATATAGTACACTACTGTGGACCAGAGCCCTATTCCCTATATAGTACACTACTGTTGACCAGAGCCCTATTCCCTATATAGAACACTACTGTTGACCAGAGCCATATTCCCTATATAGTACACTACTATTGACCAGAGCCCTATTCCCTATATAGTACACTACTGTTGACCAGAGCCCTATTCCCTATATAGAACACTACTTTTGTCCAGAGCCCTATTCCCTATATAGTACACTACTGTTGACCAGAGCCCTATTCCCTATATAGAACACTACTGTTGACCAGAGCCCTATTCCCTATATAGTGCACTACTGTTGACCAGAGCCCTATATAGTACACTACTGTTGACCAGAGCCCTATTCCCTATATAGAACACTACTGTTGACCAGAGCCCTCTTCCCTATATAGAACACTACTGTTGACCAGAGCCCTATTCCCTATATAGAACACTACTGTTGACCAGAGCCCTATTCCCTATATAGAACACTACTGTTGACCAGAGCCCTATTCCCTATATAGAACACTACTGTTGACCAGAGCCCTATTCCCTATATAGAACACTACTGTTGACCAGAGCCCTATTCCCTATATAGAACACTACTGTTGACCAGAGCCCTATTCCCTATATAGAACACTACTGTTGACCAGAGCCCTATTCCCTATATAAAACACTACTGTTGACCAGAGCCCTAACTCTAACCCTAACACCTAACTCTAACTCTAACTCTAACCCTAACCCTAACTCTAACTCTAACCCCTAACTCTAACCCTAATCCCTAACTCTAACCCCTAACTCTAACTCTAACCCCTAACCCTAACTCTAACCCTAACTCTAACCCCTAACCCTAACCCCTAACTCTAACCCTAACCCTAACTCTAACCCTAACCCTAACTCTAACCCTAACCCTAACCAACCATGTGACCAACCAGCCATGTGACCAACCATACATATCACCAACCAGCCATGTGACCAACCAGCCATGTGACCAACCAGCCATGTGACCAACCATACATATCACCAACCAGCCATGTGACCAACCAGCCATGTGACCAACCATACATATCACCAACCAGCCATGTGACCAACCAGCCATGTGACCAACCAGCCATGTGACCAACCAGCCATGTGACCAACCAGCTATGTGACCAACCAGCCATGTGACCAACCAGCCATGTGACCAACCAGCTATGTGACCAACCAGCCATGTGACCAACCAACCATGTGACCAACCAGCCATGTGACCAACCAGCCATGTGACCAACCAGCTATGTGACCAACCAGCCATGTGACCAACCAGCCATGTGACCAACCAGCCATGTGACCAACCAGCCATGTGACCAACCAGCCATGTGACCAACCAGCCATGTGACCAACCAGCCATATAACCAACCAGCCATGTGACCAACCAGCCATGTGACCAACCAGCCATGTGACCAACCAGCCATGTGACCAACCAGCCATGTGACTAACCAGCTATGTGACCAACCAGCCATGTGACCAACCAGCTATGTGACCAACCAGCCATGTGACCAACCAACCATGTGACCAACCAGCTATGTGACCAACCAGCCAAGTGACCAACCAGCTATGTGACCAACCAGTCATGTGACCAACCAGCTATGTGACCAACCAGCTATGTGACCAACCAGTCATGTGACCAACCAGCCATGTGACCAACCAGCCATGTGACCAACCAGCTATGTGACCAACCAACCATGTGACCAACCAACCATGTGACCAACCAGCTGTGTGACCAACCAGCCATGTGACCAACCAGCTATGTGACCAACCAACCATGTGACCAACCAAAAGAGCAGCTCTGAGGAAGAGAGGAGATTCAGCAACTCTTGGAGGGCGATGGAAGTTAAACCATTTTTTCATTTATTGTTAAATAATTAAATAAAGTAAAATGTTGGTTTTAATACATTAATTTATTTCCATTGCCCTCCAAGAGTTTCTGAATATCCTCTGCTTCAGTTTGCGCCTCAGTTCATGGACCTTGGTTAGAGACAGAGAGGAAGCAACAGTTCCCTTCCCTCAGCTCTGAGGAACAACAAGAGGTCAACAAAAGGTCAACAGCAATATCAGCAGGGTTAATAGTTGTTTGAAGCAGCAATCACAGGGGTTAAAGTTCATGCGAAACACAATCCAGTGAAAAATGATAGTGGGTTTATGAAAGGTTTTCCAGTCCTTCGTTTACAGAGAGGAGAGCTGAAGGAGGTCATTGGAAAAGGAACACATCTCTTCGGTGATGTACAGAGAGACGAGGTCTCCCCAGGTCCCATGTTTACAGAGAGGAGAGCTGAAGGAGATCATTGGAAAAGGAACACATCTCTTCAGTGATGTACAGAGAGACAAGGTCTCCCCAGGTCCCGTGTTTACAGAGAGGAGAGCTGACGGAGGTCATTGGAAAAGGAACACATCTCTTCGGTGATGTACAGAGACAAGGTCTCCCCGGGTCCCGTGTCAGGACCATCACTGTGGTATCTGGAAGACATATATTGTGGACAAGGACGATATGACAGTATTTTACGGTATAGATATATATTTTTTACACTAAAACTTCATGAGTAGTTCATGGCGCTGCGGTGACAACAAAAAAAATGCTGGGAGATTTGAAAGTGGCGTTTTCTCCATTCCGTTCTACACTGTTCTACACTGTTCTACTCTGTTCTATACTGTTCTATTATATTCTATTCTGTTCTATACTGTTCTATACTGTTCCATACTGTTCTATTATGTTCTATGCTGTTCTACACTGTTCTATACTGTTCTATTCTGTTCTATCCAGTTCTATACTGTTCTATTCTGTTCTATTCTGTTCTATTCTGTTCTATCCAGTTCTATACTGTTCTATACTGTTCTATTCTGTTCTATACTGTTCTATTCTGTTCTATACTGTTCCATACTGTTCTATACTGTTCTATTATTTTCTATCTTGTTCTATACTATTCTATTCTGTTCTGTACTGTTCTATGCTGTTCTACTCTGTTCTATCCTGTTCTATACTGTTCTATCCTGTTCCATACTGTTCTATACTGTTCTATACTGTTCTATACTGTTCTATTATTTTCTATCCCGTTCTATACTGTTCGATTTTGTTCTATACTGTTCCATACTGTTCTATACTGTTCTATACTCTTCTATACTGTTCTATTCTGTTCTATTCTGTTCTATACTGTTCTATACTGTTCTATACTGTTCTATTCTGTTCTATTCTGTTCTATTCTGTTCTATACTGTTCTATTCTGTTCTATACTGTTCCATACTGTTCTATTCTGTTCTATACTGTTCCATACTGTTCTATACTGTTCTATACTGTTCCATACTGTTCCATACTGTTCTATACTGTTCTATACTGTTCTATACTGTTCTATACTGTTCTATACTGTTCTATTCTGTTATATACTGTTCCATACTGTTCTATACTGTTCTATTCTGTTCTATTCTGTTCTATACTGTTCTATCCAACTTCAACCAAAAGAAGTGTGCAGCGTTTTCCTCAATTTCTGCATTTCATTTCCACGTCGGGCTGCATGATATGGGGGGTACACTGTGGGGATACACTGTGGGGGATACACTGTGGGGATACACTGTGGGGATACACTGTGGGGATACACTGTGGGGATACACTGTGGGGGATACACTGTGGGGATACACTGTGGGGATACACTGTGGGGATACACTGTGGGGATACACTGTGGGGATACACTGTGGGGGATACACTGTGGGGATACACTGTGGGGGATACACTGTGGGGGATACACTGTGGGGATACACTGTGGGGATACACTGTGCCACTTCAGGCTGCATGATATGGGGGGGTATACACTGTGGGGATACACTGTGGGGGATACACTGTGGGGATACACTGTGGGGGATACACTGTGGGGATACACTGTGGGGATACACTGTGCCACTTCAGGCTGCATGATATGGGGGGGTATACACTGTGGGGATACACTGTGGGGATACACTGTGGGGATACACTGTGGGGATACACTGTGGGGGATACACTGTGGGGGATACACTGTGGGGATACACTGTGCCACTTCAGGCTGCATGATATGGGGGGGTATACACTGTGGGGATACACTGTGGGGATACACTGTCGCAAAGCTAACTAAAAAGCAGCATTCCCCAAGAGAGGATGACTTTCACTTTAGCAGTGATAAATTCATGAACTTCTTTGAGGAAAAGATTATGATTATTAGAAAGCAAATTACGGACTCTTCCTTAAATCTGCGTATTCCTTCAAAGCTCAGTTGTCCTGAGTCTGCACAACTCTGCCAGGACCTAGGATCAAGAGAGACACTCAAGTGTTTTAGTACTATATCTCTTGACACAATGATGAAAATAATCATGGCCTCTAAACCTTCAAGCTGCATACTGGACCCTATTCCAACTAAACTACTGAAAGAGCTGCTTCCTGTGCTTGGCCCTACTATGTTGAACATAATAAACGGCTCTCTATCTACCGGATGTGTACCAAACTCATTAAAAGTGGCAGTAATAAAGCCTCTCTTGAAAAAGCCAAACCTTGACCCAGAAAATATAAAAAACTATCGGCCTATATCGAATCTTCCATTCCTCTCAAAAATTTTAGAAAAGGCTGTTGCGCAACAACTCACTGCCTTCCTGAAGACAAACAATGTATACGAAATGCTTCAGTCTGGTTTTAGACCCCATCATAGCACTGAGACGGCACTTGTGAAGGTGGTAAATGACATTTTAATGGCATCGGACCGAGGCTCTGCATCTGTCCTCGTGCTCCTAGACCTTAGTGCTGCTTTTGATACCATCGATCACCACATTCTTTTGGAGAGATTGGAAACCCAAATTGGTCTACACGGACAAGTTCTGGCCTGGTTTAGATCTTATCTGTCGGAAAGATATCAGTTTGTCTCTGTGAATGGTCTGTCCTCTGACAAATCAACTGTAAATTTCGGTGTTCCTCAAGGTTCCGTTTTAGGACCACTTTTGTTTTCACTATATATTTTACCTCTTGGGGATGTTATTCGAAAACATAATGTTAACTTTCACTGCTATGCAGATGACACACAGCTGTACATTTCAATTAAACATGGTGAAGCCCCAAAATTGCCCTTGCTAGAAGAATGTGTTTCAGACATAAGGAAGTGGATGGCTGCAAACTTTCTACTTTTAAACTCGGACAAAACAGAGATGCTTGTTCTAGGTCCCAAGAAACAAAGAGATCTTCTGTTGAATCTGACAATTAATCTTAATGGTTGTACAGTCGTCTCAAATAAAACTGTGAAGGACCTCGGCGTTACTCTGGACCCTGATCTCTCTTTTGAAGAACATATCAAGACCATTTCAAGGACAGCTTTTTTCCATCTACGAAACATTGCAAAAATCAGGAACTTTCTGTTCAAAAATGATGCAGAAAAATTAATCCATGCTTTTGTCACTTCCAGGTTAGACTACTGCAATGCTCTACTTTCCGGCTACCCGGATAAAGCACTAAATAAACTTCAGTTAGTGCTAAATACGGCTGCTAGAATCCTGACTAGAACCAAAAAATTTGATCATATTACTCCAGTGCTAGCCTCTCTACACTGGCTTCCTGTCAAAGCAAGGGCTGATTTCAAGGTTTTACTGCTAACCTACAAAGCATTACATGGGCTTGCTCCTATCTATCTCTCTGATTTGGTCCTGCCGTACATACCTACACGTACGCTACGGTCACAAGACGCAGGCCTCCTAATTGTCCCTAGAATTTTTAAGCAAACAGCTGGAGGCAGGGCTTTCTCCTATAGAGCTCCATTTTTATGGAACGGTCTGCCTACCCATGTCAGAGACGCAAACTCGGTCTCAACCTTTAAGTCTCTACTGAAGACTCATCTCTTCAGTGGGTCATATGATTGAGTGTAGTCTGGCCCAGGAGTGGGAGGGTGAACGGAAAGGCTCTGGAGCAACGAACCACCCTTGCTGTCTCTGCCTGGCCGGTTCCCCTCTTTCCACTGGGATTCTCTGCCTCTAACCCTATTACAGGGGCTGAGTCACTGGCTTTACTGGGGCTCTCTCATGCCGTCCCTGGAGGAGGTGCGTCACCTGAGTGGGTTGAGTCACTGATGTGGTCATCCTGTCTGGGTTGGCGCCCCCCCCCCCCCCCCTTAAGTTGTGCCGTGGCGGAGGTCTTTGTGGGCTATACTCAGCCTTGTCTCAGGATGGTAAGTTGGTGGTTGAAGATATCCCTCTAGTGGTGTGGGGGCTGTGCTTTGGCAAAGTGGGTGGGGTTATATCCTTCCTGTTTGGCCCTGTCCGGGGGTGTCCTCGGAGTGGGCCACAGTGTCTCCTGACCCCTCCTGTCTCAGCCTCCAGTATTTATGCTGCAGTAGTTTATGTGTCGGGGGGCTAGGGTCAGTTTGTTATATCTGGAGTACTTCTCCTGTCCTATTCGGTGTCCTGTGTGAATCTAAGTGTGCGTTCTCTAATTCTCTCCTTCTCTCTTTCTCTCTCTCGGAGGACCTGAGCCCTAGGACCATGCCCCAGGACTACCTGACATGATGACTCCTTGCTGTCCCCAGTCCACCTGGCTGTGCTGCTGCTCCAGTTTCAACTGTTCTGCCTTATTATTATTCGACCATGCTGATCATTTATGAACATTTGAACATCTTGGCCATGTTCTGTTATAATCTCCACCCGGCACAGCCAGAAGAGGACTGGCCATCCCACATATGCTCTCTCTAATTCTCTCTTTCTTTCTCTCTCTCGGAGGACCTGAGCCCTAGGACCATGCCCCAGGAATACCTGACATGATGACTCCTTGCTGTCCCCAGTCCACCTGACTGTGCTGCTGCTCCAGTTTCAACTATTCTGCCTTATTATTATTCGACCATGCTGGTCATTTATGAACATTTGAACATCTTGACCATGTTTTGTTATAATCTCCACCCGGCACAGCCAGAAGAGGACTGGCCACCCCACATAGCCTGGTTCCTCTCTAGGTTTCTTCCTAGGTTTTGGCCTTTCTAGGGAGTTTTTCCTAGCCACCGTGCTTCTTCACCTGCATTGCTTGCTGTTTGGGGTTTTAGGCTGGGTTTCTGTACAGCACTTTGAGATATCAGCTGATGTACGAAGGGCTATATAAAATAAATTTGATTTGATTTGATTTGATTTGGGTACACTGTGGGGATACACTGTGGGGATACACTGTGGGGGATACACTGTGCCACTTCAGGCTGCATGATATGGGGGGGTATACACTGTGGGGATACACTGTGGGGATACACTTTGGGGATACACTGTTGGGGATACACTGTGGGGATACACTGTGGGGATACACTGTGGGGATACACTTTGGGGATACACTGTGGGGGATACACTGTGCACAGTGCCTTCATGAAACAGGGATTCACACCCCTTCACTTTTAACACATTGTGTTGTTACAACCCACAGACACACACACAGACACAGACACAGACACAGACACATACACACAGACACAGACACACACACACAGACACAGACACACACACACACACAACCCTATTATGTCGAAGTATAATATTTTTTTCGCAATTTTTACAAGATAATAAAAAATGAAAAGCTGAAATTTCTTGAGTCAATAAGTATTTAACCCCTTTGTTATGTCAAGGAGCCTAAATAAGTTCAGGAGTAAGAATGTAATTAACAAGTCAGATAATAAGTTGCATGGATTCACTCTGTGTGCAATAATAGTGTTTAACATGATTTTTAAATGACTACCTCATCTCTGTACCCCACACATACAGATAATTGTAAGGTCCCTCAGTCGAGCAGTGAATTTCAAACACAGATTCAACCACGAAGACCAGGGAGGTTTTCCAATGCCTTGCAAAGAAGGGCACCTATTGGTAAAAAAAAGCTGACATTGAATATCCTTTTGAGCATGGTGCAGTTATTAAATACACACTGGATGGTGTATCAATACACCCAGTCACTATAAAGATACAGGGGTCCTTCCTAACTCAGTTGCCGGAGAGGAAGGAAACCGCTCAGGGATTTTACCATGAGGCCAATGGTGACTTTAAAACAGTTACAGAGTTTAATGGCTGTGATAGGAGAATACTGAGGATGGATCAACAACATTGTAGTTACTCCACAATACTAAACTAATTGACAGCGTGAAAAGAGGGAAGCCTGTACAAAATATTCCAAAACATGCATCCTGTTTGCAACAAGGCACGAAAGTAATACTGGGAAAAATGT